>NC_055700.1:25000-325000 GCF_017639745.1 Melanotaenia boesemani
AATTCATCCATGACAAAACAATTGGCATTAAAATAACTACAACCACGGGGTTCAAATAATTTCAAATCAATTTTAAGAACAGGAAAACACTGAAAAAGCCAGCCACAAAGGGATTTCGAAGATCGGGAAGAAGAGGGAAAGGGGGCGGAGCAGACTCTATAAAATGGGCTGACTCAGGAGGGAGAGCTCATTCTAGCTCTAACACTTGAAGAGACAACATCTCTCATTTGTAAAAGCAGCCAGACAGCCAACTTTTTTCTTTTTTGTGTGCCTCACAGGCCTGAGGAAGACCGTTTGCGGTCGAAACTTTGCCTGAGGCACCTATAAATATTTGATACGATTAAAACAATTTGATTTTTTTTTTTTCTTTAAAAAAACAGCTTTATTTTGCTTTACTTTTACTTTTCATTTCATATTGATTTCCTTTTTACTTTAAAAACACTCTCATACTTCATATACATTCATATAATAAATACAGTCACACTATACATAAATATTAAAATAAATATAACAAAGCTTACCTGATAACTTACCTGATCCGAGGAATAAAAGCAGCATGGGGGATCAGTGGCAGACAGTGCATTATGGGAGGAGACGCCAGCGTCCTACCTACCGTAATCAAGGTGGGGATGGTGGTTCGCGCCAAGGGATGGACCGTGCACAGCCCCACCTCTTCGGAGGGGGGGCCCGAACTCTTCGCCCTTTCTTTCTTTGAACCTTTGGCTAGTGGGCTTTCCAGGCTGACCCCACCCCTTCACAATTTCAATCTAAGAAGGGAATTCATCTATAGATTCAAATCTGGTTTAGAGTTAGGGCTTCTTTGGCAAAAGCCTCTTGGGAAAAAGTGCCAAAGAGGCCCTGCAAAAATGCACATTTTAGTTTTTGAAGGTCCTTGACCATCTCGGGGCCCCCAACTACTCTGGCCCCGATACTTCTCCAACTTGACCAGCTCCAAACCATCCTCTGAGCGAGCTGATGCCTGAGACTGTGTGGTAGGTTGGCCACAGTAAACAGGGCCCTTGGTCAAGACTGCCTCTTACTGGCAACAAAATGCCTCATGAATTCAATTTCAATACTGCATCGTGCCTTCACTTATTGTTTAGAATTCAGGCAGATGAACAATTATTACACATTTTCTCCTAAACCTGAGCCGGCTTTGTCAGACCCAAGTACCCCAACTGACGTGGCGTGACCCCACACCCACTTCTCCACCACTCTTTGCCCTATAATGTCCCCTGCCCCTTTTTTCGCCTAAAAAATGCATCATTAATGTCATTACAGAGAGGGAAAGCAAGCCTTTTTATTTAGGACGTTTCCAAAATATCTGCAATTGTTAATAAATTTGTTTATTAGTTCTGGCTCATATGACAACTCATACAATCATAAATAAAAAAAAGATGTTTACAATAACTGTGTATTGTCTTTAAATGAAAAAAACTTAAAGTAAGCCCATATTAGCTCTTCTACCTGTTGTTCTTCACAGAGCTGGAAGCCCACATTGTATTAAATTCTGGTAATGTAGATTTGGAAATCTTAAAAAACGTGATTCTGGATCAGTGTGATCAAATCAAATGCCCCTTTGAACAACAGGGTTAAAAGTACAATGGATTACATCATCCTCCATCATGAAAAAAATGGACTCCCAAATCCAGATAGCTTTTATCAGGATTAAATCTTTTGAAATGGCCCTCTATGATAAAAGAGATCCTTCTGACCCTCGACAGATAACTTCCCATCACCTTGACCCATTCAGGCCACACTCCCAAGTTCTCCATATCTTATTAGTGTTCCATTTTCATTTGTGAAGTAATTCTGTGTGTGTCTGTTCCTTGGGTGCGGAACAACTTTTGCCATGAAAGAAAGTACCAGAACACTGAAACTGGAAAACCAGGAGAATACATTTAATTTAGTTTATTAGCCACCTCAGATTTCAAACATACACGTTTTAGAGCTTGTTCGATGCAGACTCACTACAATTATCTTTAGCATTGACATGTTTTTCTATCGAAACTTTGAATATGAGCTCAATGTAAAGTTTGAGATTGGGCAGCTGGAAATAAAATTTTGAAAATAACCTGTTTGCATTTGTAAATAGAAACCATGAACAGGATGTTTGCAAAAGATTTATAATTTTTTTTTTCCAAGAACATTAAGATTTTTTTTACAACCATGGAAATTATTTTCTGCACATTTGCAAACATTAATTATTTGGGCAGTTTTTTACCCGATCACAAAACTTTATTTAAAAATAGAAACTCTAAAGTTCATTTACAGTTGCAAAATTATGACTTTATATTGAGGCCATATTTGAACATGTGAAATAAGAATTTACTATTTAAAAGATTAGCTTAGGCTGACCACTTACATCTGGCAAGAAACGCTTGGAAAAGCTTCTGTTGGCTTTTGTTGATCCAAATAATCTTTTGAGACATCCTGGATAACATGTTCATAGATAACATTTGTAAAAACATCAGCTGGCCCTTCTGGGGACACCAAATCTCTAGTTGTCACATTTTAGTCATAGAATGATTGTAAATAATCTCACATTTAGACAATTCTACTCTATTATTTTCTATTGTATTCTATTCAAGACAATTCTAGATGTTAATCAAAGATTTGTTCACTATTAGATGTCACACCAAACCAGCCTCACCACACATCTGATAGAAGAGACCCTGAAGATGGATGAGCTGAGACGGTGAGTTCATCTCTGCTATGGAGCCTTGGTCCATAACAATAACCCTGCAGAGAGAGACACCAAGGGCCAGAGACAAGACACAAGGTCAGGGACAAGAGGACAGAGACAAGATACTCCAAGAAATGAACACCAGTTGGCAGGAATAAAACATTAAATTTTGAAAAAAATTTTATTACTTCATATTTGATTTTTATTTCTAGGAATCCTTCTAAACCATCATCATCATTAAAGTGATTGTGTGGGGGTCTAGTCTTTATAATACATGCCTCTTGTCTTTATTTGACATCTTTATTTTTCAAACAGGAACAAATATGCAACCTGAATGAGTGATAAAGAAAACTCACAGTAGATTCATGAGGCATAGAGCAATATTTATCGTTATATTCAAGGAAGAAATGAAGGAACGGTTACAGGTATGTAGGGAGGTACAATAGAAAGGAAAAGAAGAAAAGGGGATAAGACATATTTTATTCAAAATGTTCAGCAGCTCCCAGATATCTGCACATTCAAACCTTCATAAAACCGGTGAACAAATAAAGCAAATGACAGTAAACTAAGGATGGCAGACTGGAGCATATGGTATTGAAAATGGAAGGATGGATGGATGGATTCTATCACAATGATAAGTTGCATTCCTCTCTTGCTTTTATTTAATCAGAAGATATCTTTAACTCTGCTGCTGGAATTTTACTGATCTTTAGAGTCATTCATAAATTTTGTATTAGAAGATTGTAACAGAGAAATCTGACAGAAGTTAAAATCTGAGACCCCTAAAGGTGGAAACACTGAATGTCTCAGTGAAAAAAATTCGTAGTCTGAGCAAATATTTGGAGAAAGGCACAATGACCTAAAAGCTGTGATATGTGATCAGCACCATGAGCCTACCTGGTGTAGTCCATGATGGTGTTGAGGCGGTGAGCAATTGTGAGGATGGTGCAGTCTTTAAACTCGGTACGAATAGTGGACTGGATCAACTGGTCTGTCCTCAGATCCACAGCTGCTGTAGCTTCATCCAGCACTAAGATCCTGGTCTTCCGCAACAAAGCTCTGGCCAAACAAAGCAGCTGACGCTGGCCCAGACTGGAGAAAAAACAAGATATACTACAGGTGTCATAAGCTTAATTTGCACCAACGGGTCGGGACGGTTGGGGTGAGGAAGTGGTCTGTAAACTGTAACCTCATTGCGTTTCCACAGGAACTGTAACCTTAGCTGAGAGGCGGAGCATCAACCGGATAGCGATAGATGTCTCAGCTACATAAAAGCATGACACCATCACAGCTCAGTGCCTTCCTTAGGGGAACCAGAACCAAAACACGACTCAGAAACAAAGGAGGAGGATTGAGGTCATAAACCGGCTATGTTCTTTCTTCTTGGCAGTGCTTTGTGACGCCATTTTAACGGAGATTTAATCATCAGAAAGAAAAGCTGTTGCTCTGAACAAGAAGACGTCTCTGCTTTGTTTTTATACCAGGTTGCACGGAGAGTAGCTTTTTCTCCAACCAATCGGCAGACTGCAGTGTTTCATATTCCACCATTTTGGGTCAAGTCGGTTATATTTGTACCCCAATGGAAGGGTCCCAACTAAGTAGGATGAGTTGGGTCAGATTTTAAGGAAACCTTCCCAGTTTTCACATGTGGAAACACAAAAAATGCACCCCAACTCTACCCGCCCTAACCTGCACCTGTCCATGGAAACAGGCCTATATACAGCATGGTCCCAGGACTAAAAATTTGATCTCGGGACTAAAACTTGGTCTCAGGACTGAAAACTTTTTCCAGGACTACAATCTGGTCCAAGGACCGAGACCTTTACAGAGGGTTTAAATGCACCTGTTGTCACTTGTGACTTTTCTAATTGGCTGGTTATTTTCTGATATGTTACGGTCACATGACTTAAACTGAAAGCTGTATAACCTCCTAGTAAGGAAAGTTTGTTCTGGATCATGTTAGGCATGTTAGGCCTGTAACCCCTCCTTCATTTAAAGGTATTTTTCCCGCTGAAGATGGGACAGCTTCTTTCACACCCATACAACATGTCCCCTGGAACAAGGACATGTCTGTCCTCAGGTTCTATAATCTTTGGGTGAGGAACCTCGGGGGTTGGATCTCTTCAGTTTATTCATGAACCTGTGGAGCAGTGGTTTGCTCCACATTCCATTTAATTTATTTCTTTATTTCAGGCAGTCTCATTCATGGTAAAAATAAGCACAAAAGCAAAACAAGAGACATGCAAGTCTGTCGATAGTCAAATAAACCAAAAGTAGAAACAAAAAAAAAATGCAAAAAAATAGCAAACAATATATTGCCTGAAAGGGAGTGGGAAGAAGAAAACTCATGTAGCATTAGGCCCAGGACTTTGGTTATCAACAGTGGGACATCTTCTGCTTTTCCTTCCCCATCCTATCTTCATGTTTTACAACCCACAAGAAATTCCTGTTCACCACCAGATGGAAAATTGTTGACCTAACACTGGGTTCTCAGCCTACACAAACTTTGCATTCAGAGGACATTTGATTTGCAATCAGACCTAAAAACTTCACTCATTAACTTCAAAAGAAGAAACATTCTTAAGCTGATTAATTCCAGGACTGAGTGTCAGCCATACCAAGGAACATCTCAACCGTTTTGTTGATTAACGACACTTAAGGCAATCGTCCCCAGACATTAACTAAAAATTAAAATGTTATATACAATAATCGAACATCCACTTCAACTTCTTCATGAACATCTGTGAAGTAAAAACTGGCTTTTCGCAACTTTACTTCTTATGACAGCAGGTCACGTCGCTTGCTCCAAAAGGACTTGTATGAATGAGCTGGAAGGCTATTCTGCTCACATTTATCCACAAAATCGCGATATGCCTTCTGTGGTTTGACCTTGTCGTTGAGATTAATGAAAGACAGCTCCAATGCACTCCAACGCTTGCTTGTGTTAGCGGGCATGAACACGCTTCTTGAACACTTGGGTTTCTGTTGTAGGTCTTCGTCCCCCAGGTATGGCAAAGACTCGTCCTCTGGCACTCTGTCTTCTCTATACTCCTTTGGCAGTGGCTTGGGACCTGGGTTTACAGACAGACGATAGGGCACTGTGTAGTGGAGCTTCCACACAGTTAGGCCAAACACTTTTGGGAAATAGCTGGAGGACAGAATGACCAGCTTCTGAAGGTCAGCTTGTGACACACCCATGTCAACGATCATGATCTTCAACTTGTCATATGACACAAACACCCTGTTAATTAGAAGACCGACACAGGAAATGAAGACCAGCACTTTGAAATGCTGGTCCTTGCCCATGTTCTTTGGCAATCGCTCCATCACTGTGGCCAACCATGGCATTCCATGCTCTCGGTACAGCTCCAGTACGAGCATATGACAGGCCACGCCGTTCAATCTCCACACAGATGTCCCCTGCAACGCTGGCAGCCTTACTCAGTAAGGAAGGTTCATCAGTACCCTTGTGAATTTCAACGAAGTCGGTGAAGTTCCAGGTGGCACGATGTCCTCCACGTAGGTCTCTGTATTTGATGTCTGGAAAGAAAGTTATGTTAAGTGCCTTGAGGCCAGTGGTCAGACACTCACTCACATCATGTCCAGATTCTTGGACAAGTTGCCTGGCCCTTGTGAAAGTTAGTGGACGGGGGAAGGATTGACGAGTTGCCAGGCCTTGCACAAGTGCCTCGATTGTCATGGCACCCTTTAGGCGGCCCGGGCACTCAGGCCCTTTCAGTCCGGTGAGAGGTATGCGGTCGTTCCGCTGGTACAAGTCCTGGATGAGCACCAGAACCAGGGCAGGTCCTATGACTATCGGAACACTGCTGAGGGTATTAGTGAGAGGGAAGACACGATTGATCCGCACCTTTTGCAGATCATCCCGAGTCCAGTGGTTGAGTGGGGGAGGTCCCTCCAGCACTGCACCCCCATTGAATGGACCAAGAGCCATAAAGCCCCGCCGATGGGTCTCACTCCACTGGTGAACAGAGCTGGTCCCGACAGACAGAGACAATGCCCGATCAGCATGGCACAGAGGGTGACCGAAGAACAACTCCTCGAGGCACAACTCCGCCTGGAATGCCCTCCATGAAGCCTCAAAACCTCCCTTTCCCCTATGAGCACTATGGAGTTGCTCCAAAACCCTGACCATGTGGGAAGCACAGTCGTGGAGAACATCGTTGACTGAAGGTTTACCCTCTTCACATGTAAAAGGGACGAGTACTGTGTTTTCCCTTAGGAAATTTTTTATTTTTCCTTTGCAAAACATACTCTTGGCTTTGAAGGTCTGCTCAAATCTCTCTGCGTGTGGCTGAAATGGTGAAAATGCCACCACCTGCTCCATTCGCAGTGCAAAGCGGCACTTCAACTTTCGGGACAAATCATCGAAGTGCTGGATGTACTCATATGCCCGGTTGGACATGGCTTGGTGATAGTTCGGATGTGACAGACCGCATGTTACTATGTCCCCACTCACGGGATGCAGGAAGGATGACTTGATGTGGACATATGGGCTATCCACGTAAAACTGCAAAAACGTGATTGTCTCATCCTTGAAGAGCTCTAACAGAACAGGACTCACATCTAACGGCTGATGACTGAAGTCAGTCTGGAAGTTCACAGCCTCGTGCATTCCCAAGCAGCTGAAGAACTGCGAACGGGGACCAACCAAATCCTCCAAGCCAGATCTGGACCAAAAAACAGTAGTGCAAGGGTTCAAGGGGATGAGGTTGTGCCCAACGTGAACACTCACAGAGTGGATGTCCTCCAATTCAAACAACTCCCCCAGATCAAGATCCTCTGGGGACTTTTGTCCAAATCTGGACACAACAGGGAGAAGCTTTAAAACCCCTCCGCTGTTACACATCTCCAGTGCCAGGGCCAGCTGATGAAGTATGAACCTCTGATCTTGTGGGAGTATGTTCATCTTCCCTTTCTCAAACAGTGTGTTTTTAAGTACTGTTGGGCGAGACATGTCTTCAGGTGGTAGCATCTGTAGATTGCCAAGGAAGGTAGCGATGGTGTTGTTGGCAATATTAACTGTGATGCGGTTGCGGTACTCCTTTCCACGCAACACCACCTCATTCACATCATACTCTGTATCAGGTACAGAGATTAGGTTGAGGAAATAACCGCCATCCAGTAATCCAGATTCACAAGCACGGCAGCTTGTAGAGCCTTCACACCGTTGGAGGTTTTTCAGAATGTGCCAGCCATTCATGAGAGAGCCCGTTGTGTATGTGGACAAGTTCAGGTAAGGCAGGGCCAGTTTGATTCCTGACATTTTGTCCATTTGACATACAAGCCCATCGATATCATAGAGCCAAGGAGCCAAGGAAGCGGTACAGGCGGATGCGCCACATGGCCCCGGACGCGTGGATACCTTGCTCATCTCCCTGTGCCTCACGGTTCCCGAGTTATGAGCTTAAGACCGATTTTGTCCAGAAGCCAAAATTCAGCTGTGAAGGGGGGTAAGGGCCATGGACCCTAACCCCCCGCGTCTTTTCAGCTCAGAGCTTGGCTAAAAATTTTCCCGAGCAGCTAGAAGGTCGAGGGAGGGCTCATCTGAAAGCTCTGGACCTCCAGCATCCAGAAACGTTGGAACCACGGCGCTGTGACGCACCGTTCGTCCGCTAGAGGCCGCCAAAGGTACGTGGTTCCCACGCCAATTAAGGTTTATATCTACGGTTGGGAAAGTGGTAGAGGAGGGACAGAGGTATCAATGGAAAGGTCTGGGTGTGCTCTAACACATATTAGAGAGGCAAGCCAGTAGGACGAGGTTTGTGCAAAAGTGTGTCAGATCGGAGCGGGAACCGTCGGATCGTGTTCGGGGGCTCACGCTGAATCCATAGGTACCCCACATGTCCACATTGCACCTACCGCTCGGCCGCTAAAGAATTAACAAAGATCGGCCAAAACCGACCCGAACTTAAGTTCATAACTCTGGACAGGAAGGTGCTAGAGACTTGAAACCAACACCGTTGGACAGGTCTCGGAGTGCGCTTTCAGTCCATAAAAGGTCCGACGGCACTTTCCCGCCTTAAGTGGGCGTGGCCTAAGAAAAACGCCATATCTCGGGAACGGTAAGAGATAAAAATGCGGGACTAACACCAGCGTGTTCAGCATGGTCGAAATAGGGGGGGTAGACCCAGGTTTCATAACTATTAGACGTTCTTTCGATGAGTCAGTGTCCAAAGTCCTGTGAAATGTATGTCGTAATTAGCCACAAACATACTTACCTGTTGGCTCTCTATCAGGAACTCCTTTTTACTTACCTTCTGATGAAGCCATCTGTCTTTTGAACAATTAACCTATATCTCGGGAACGGAAGGTCGTAGAGAGAAACCGAGGGCCCCGTTGTAAATCACCCAACCTGGACTCTCTTCCCCCATTCAGGACTCCGAGAACATTCCTCCCCACATCTGTACTTTTTAAGTGTCAGAGAAAATAACTTTTCTCTTGCAGGACTGTTTTGAACTAAGTTCTTAAAATTGCCTTAAATGTCTGATTTCTGTAATAATGAATGTTTAAAATAATTCCACAGGAAACCACCAATGTGACTTGAACGGGTTTTCTGCGATGTACTGTCACAGAGTTTCAATTAAATGGATTCTTACCATGGATCAACATCTCCTCCTGCTGGCCATTTTAAGGTTTGCTACCGGGATCACAAACAAAACTTTAAATAGTTTACAGAAACTTTTATCCGTAAATATCCATAACAGAACAGATAGTGTGTGATTGTAAATATGAACTTCCTTTACAGGTAATGGATCCTCAAAGTATATTTTGTTCTGTCAATGAAGTGGTATAAATGTGTTTATATCTCATGAATAATTAACTGCTTATAATAATTGAAAGTTGTGTGTGTTTCACCTCCAAACAGGATATTCATTTGTTTTTATGAAATGTATTTTATAATGTACTTTCTGTTTGACTGGCATATGGGAAAATAAGTTTAATCTTACATAGTGATTAAACATCTAGGCCTTTGTATGTAAATGAAGCCAATCGCGCCAATATTCTACACTGTGATTGGCCTAACCTCGCCAAACCCCGTCTTAGCCAGTAAATATTATCAGAAAACATAGAGATTTCAAGTTAGAAGAAAGAAGAAAAAGAAGGAGTCAAGAAGAAAGAAAGAGGAGAGAGAATAGGTAGAAGAAAAAAAATGGAAAATTCATTAGAACGTTCAACTTAGTTTTTGTCTTTTGTTCGTGTTCATTAGTTTGTTTTTGATATTTTTGCTCAAAGCAGCCCAAACCCATTGCTACGCAACCAAGATATACAACTTTTGTATCCAGCGCGAGAGATATTCCAACTTGTTGCATTTTTATTACTTTTCCTTTTTGAGAAGAACTTTGGGAAAGTCAGTCCACTCCCTCTCACACCTGGAGAATAAAGACTCCTACATCAGGATGCTCTTTATTGACTACAGCTCTGCATTCAATATGGTCATCCCTCACAAGCTCACCCACAAACTGTTCTCCCTCGGACTACACCCCATCCTCTGTGACTGGCTTCTAGACTCTCTGACTGGCAGGCCTCAGTCTGTCAGGATAGGGAACAGAACCTCAGTCAGTATCATCACAAATGTTGGCACACCACAGGGGTGTGTTCTCAGTCCCATCCTCTACACCCTGTTCACCCACGACTGTGCAGCCTCCCACAAGGACAACATCATCTGAAGTTTGCAGACGACACCTCTGTGATAGGACGCATCACAGGTGGGGACAAAGCAGCCTACAGGAGGGAGGTGGCCTCTCTGGTGACGTGGTGTGAGGACAACAATCTCACCCTCAACACAGACAAGACCATGGAGATGATAGTGGACATGAGGAAGGAGAGGAACCCTCATCATCCACTGCTTATCCGCGGGCTGGAAGTGGAGAGGGTGAGCAGCTTCAAATATCTGGGGGTCCACATCAGTGAGGACCTCACCTGGACACTTAACACCACACAGCTGGTGAAGAAGGCTCAGCAGCAGCTGTACTTCCTGAGAAGGCTGAGGAAGTTCGGCATGTCACCGAAGATCTTCAGCAACTTCTACAGCTGCCTCGTTGAGTCAATCCTGACCAGCTGCATCACCGTGTGGTACGGCAGCTCTACTGTCACGGACCGCAAACGCCTGCAGAGAGTGGTGAAGACTGCATCTAAGATCACCAGGACTCCCCTTCCCTCTCTGCAGAGCATCTACCAGCGCAGAGTCCACAGGAGAGCTGCCTCCATCATCAAAGACCCCACCCACCCTCAACATGGACTGTTCACTCTCCTCCCCTCAGACCGGAGGTACAGGAGTATGAAATGCAGGACTAGCAGACTCAGAAACTCTTTCTTTCCCTCAGCCATCAGACTCCTTAACAGCTAACAGCAGACTGGAGTCTGTAACAATGGACTGTACATTTACACATACTTACTGTTTACATTATCAATGCACCTTATTATTATTATTCAGTATTTGCACATGTATCATACCGTCTACCTCATGACAGTTCTTTTTTTGCACAATAAATCATTCAATGCTGAATGTTGCACAGTTTATGTAGCACGCTGCACATTATGTACTGTTGCAAATATTTCTTAAACATTATTATTCATTTACTCATTTACATTTTATCCTTAGATTTAAGTAACTACTCATTTACATTTTATCCTTAGAGTTTAGTAACATTCATTAGGCTCTGCTTTTAATTAATAGAGCTACATTATTATATAGTGGTTGTTATTCCTTCACAGCTTACAGACAGTGCATTCACAAACAGGACACAAACTCATACAGGGTTACTGAGTTCAATACTGAGAAAATAACAAGGGACCTTGAAAATGTTCTGGATGTCCAGTAGGGAGTGGTTGTAAATATTGTTGTATCTCCTTACTTATCTATTCACTCCTTGCAGAAACGGAATTTCCCAGTAACTCAGAGAGTTACAAGTAAGAGCTCCAAGTGAGACCGAACCGAGCTTCCAACTGCGTCTAGCCAAAGTTCATTTAGTAATCCCTTAATTCAGCTGACGATTCTAAATTGCTTTGCCAAATTCCCGTTTACTCCGTTAGGTTCTGACCAAAATTTACTAAATGCTGCTCCTTAGTTAGTTAATTTTCCCATATTCCAAACTGCGTAAGATCCAGATATTATTTTCTTTTTAATCTCTGATTTAATTTGATTTCAATTTTCACCCTTGTTTATTTCATTTTCCTGCTTCATTTCCACTGTCTTTTAAGCTGGTTCACCCTCCCAGTGCAACAGAAGGCTGGCAGAGTCTCTAAAGCTATATTGATAATTTCATAATTCCTGACATTGATTTCTCTTTGCTGTTAATTGATTATTGGTGTTTAATAAATGGTTTACTTTACTGAAATTTAGAGGCATTTCCGTGGTTAATTTTGGATGGAATCAAGGTCCCTTCAGAAGTTGAATTCGTGACTTCACATATGAGAATTAGACTGAATTAAAATCAATCATTTTATTAAAACCCCACTCACGGTTTTCTCTTCTGGACTGTGGATTACTTAATCAGCTTATACAGAAGAGTGGTGCCCTACTTCGAGGAAAATCACAATTATAAGGTTTCATTAATTTTGATATTAATTTCTACCATCAAGGTTTTACATTAATATCGAGGCATTACTTATGTACTCCCATACCACTTTGCATTTCAAATTGCAGCCACAACTTTTGTGCTACACTCATAAACAAGTTAAGTTCTAACAGTAGGTACAATAGACAACAGTTGTTAATGGAATATTTAAACACAGTTCAGCTTGTGTTTGGATGTTGTAGGATGATTCTGGCCAGGATAGTTGGAAATCTCTATATACTTGGATCTATCTTTTCCAGGTGTGATGACCTACCTGAGGTTTTCACCTCCTTCGCTACACTGATAGTTCAGTTTTTGGGGCAGTGCCGATACAAAGCTGCTGAGGTGAGCCAGTTCCAGAGCTTTCCACAAATCTTCATCTGAACATGTTTCAAAGGGATCCAAATTCATCCTGAGAGAACCAGAGAACAGAACTGGGTCCTAGAAGAGAGAGATTAGAGGAATCATTTCAAATGACCACCAAACATGGCACAGAATTGTTGGGTGGATGGAGTTTTTGGTATTTATGTATCAAGTTTTTCTAACATAAACAAGAAAAACAAGCAAAAAGAGGAAAGAAAAATGAAACCATCACCCCTCCTTTACACCGAGTGTGTGTGTGGCACGTTATGGCTGTGCCTTGGCCTCCGCTGCTATTCGTGGCTGTTTTAGTCAACGATTTAGTTTCCACCGAGTGCACCGCAGCACGTATCAGAAGCATCTCAGAAGCGCATTGTCACAGCTCTCCAGTAAATTTACCCACCAAGTTTATTTTGACGTTCCACGCACCCAGAATGCATCAATTTCCACAGTTCAGATAGGGGCAGACAGGAAATCTGACACAGGTGCAGTGTAAAAGCGTCCAGTATTTTTCAAAATAGCTCACATGCAGATTTGTGCTGCTAGACCATGAAAACATTACATGTTTAACCGGTCAGGGGGTCTCCATGTTTCTCCAACAACAAAGAAAAAACATATATTACATTTCCATCTTGAATTTGTTCATTAAATGGTCTTAAACATGCTTGATGTTACCAAAGTATTTCATTTCATCACTCAGATTATTGCATAAAAATTCATTCAATTTCAATTGGTAGGAGAACGATGGACCTGTTTCCTGTAAGAAAACCTGGGCTCCCTCCTGAGCTTTATCGTATGTTTTTTCAGGAAGGTAAACTATGGACACACATCAGGTTTATGTTTTCTTTATTCCTAATAATTTCTGTCATTCCCTTTCAAAATTAGATTACATTACAGTCATTTAGCTGATGCTTCTCTCCAAAGCTACTTACATTTAAAGGTAGTTAGGCAGTAGGTTTAAGGATCTTGCCTAGGGACCCAACTAGAAGGAGTTAAAATTTGTCCCCTGGTTATTTGGATACTTTTCAGGAATTACACTGTACATGAAATGTGCCATAACTTACAACCCTTATTGCTGACATATGTTGGATCTGGGTTGGTTTAATATGAGTTAACCCATACTTCTACACGGTAGGTCCTTTATGAAGGAAGAGTTCAAGGTGAGGCTTGAATGGGGAGGTTTCCAGTTCTGTATACAACTGCAACTAATTTTGAAAGTTTTCAATTTACATAATTTATATGTGATTATTTTTTTCTGCAACTGTGTAATTACCTTTCCAGATTTCCTTTGTTTGAGTCAATTTGATGATGGCCAAAATGATGAATTTAGTTTTGTTTACATTAGGTGAGTTTATTTTCGTCACACCATCTCGTCAGCATTATCAGTTCCTTTTCCACAATATCCAGGAGTTCCTGCAGGTTATCTCCATCACAAAATAAATTTGTGTCACCCATAAAGAAAACAGCTTTCAGATTTTAGGTTAAGGATAAATAGGGATGAATTTAAATCATCTTGAAAATGAATATATTTTCCAATATTATTTTAAAACTGCTAGCAATGAATTAGGGTTATAATTCAAAAGCCAATGTTTGTCTCCTGATTTGTAAATTGATATAATTTTAACTAATCTCATCTACTAATCTATCTAATCAATCTATTAATTGTAAATACACTGGTTATTAGGGACTGATTACAGATGAAAGGCTTTGCATGTTAGGGTTAATACATGTAGTCAATTCCAGTCTGTTGATTGGGTGATAAAAACATCTGAAATGCTAAAATTTCTCACAGCAGAAATGTTCAGACTCTTTGGTCGGTGACTTAGATTTCCCATATCTTGCAGGATTCACATTTATGTGGAACCGTGTGAAAAACTTTGTGTACAGCTCCATGTACTGACCTGGGGAATGATGGTAATTCTGGATCTGAGATCATGAAGGCCAATCTGGGCAATATCAATCCCGTCGATTAAGATTCGTCCTTTTGCTGCCTCTTGAATCCTAAAGATTCCCAAAGTAAGAGATGATTTTCCTGCTCCCGTCCTTCCTACGATCCCAACCTAAAGATTAATTATATAAAATCAGTGCATAATCACAGAAATCTTAAAATGTATTAAACTGTTTCACTAAGCTCTTTGATCGCTTCACAAAAACTTAGTTCTCTTGGCTTCTATCAGTCTTACCTTAGGAACTGGCTGCTACTCCCTCCAAGCTGAATCTCTTTAAATCTAATTGGAGGAAGTACCCTACCTACCGGCCATCTCATTTATATATTCATGGCTTCAGGACACCACACTACTGCTAGTTAAACAGCTACTCCTTAATACGGATTTATTGTGACGTGGCATCTGCATTACTGCTGTAGGCTCAGTGTAGCTCCGCAGAGGCTCGACCCACACCTCTTCCAGACCTGGCATGCACCTCTGCTACGCAGACGGTTACATGGAGGTACTCCCTTATGATTGGTCAGTTTGGGATCACATATTGCCAGATATCTGGATCTTCTCGTTGAGTTTGTGTGGTAACCACCATTTTTAAAAACAAGAACCAGTGGTACAAGTTGATGAGAGGCTGATTGAATTATTTTTTCATTTTCTTCTACAAGCTAATAAAGACACTGAACCACACTGGACGCCATTGTTGTTTTAAAACAGGAAATACCTACCAAACTGAAGTGAACCATCAAAAGAACTCAGACCTGGTGAGTCTACTGGCCGATACCACCCCTGCTGCCACCTTCAGATTAGGAGGAGAAACTGCAACATCACACCAAAACAATGTGTACCCCCTACGCTCGAGCACCAAAGGAAAATCACCAGCGTCAGCTACGCCGTAACCGACTGCACACAGACTCCATGCGAGCATAAATCTGCCTTTACATTGTCTCTCCATGAAACCAGTGCAGATTTTTAGAAATGAATTGTCACATGAAACTACTCCTAGCAGAGAGGAAAAAGAAACAATAAAAGAATAAGATATGAAGATGATGAAGAAGGAGAAGATGCAGCAAAGGGAACCGAGGTTATTTTACTGTCAACTCATGTGAAAAAGGTCCCTCAGGTGCGTTAATGCTTCTATGACTCCTCGTAATTGACAAATAATTTTTCTCTGATTTCATGTCATCAGCAATGAAAGTTTGAGAAGTGCTGACCTTTTCTCCTTCTTCAATGTTGATGTAGATATCCTTCAAAGCCCAGTCCAAACCTTTACGATACTGTAGTCCATAGTCTTCAAACTGGATGGCTCCAGAGGTCGGCCAATTTGACGGCAGTACACAGCCCTCAATGGTCCATGCTGCCTGGAAATGTCAGAGGATGAGGGGGATGATCAACAACCATAGCTTTGTTATCAGGTGACAACAGTCAACAACAAAATACACATTTGTGTTATAGTCCTATGAATTAAGTTTTCTGCTGTGACACACCTCAGAGATAAAAGACTGATAACCTGATAAGACTGGTATGACTATAACCATATGACTGATAAGTTTCCATTTTCATCCACTTGCCTCTTTGGGCAGCTCGACATACTCTTTCACTCTTTCTACAGAAACAATGTTGTTTTCCACATCAGTCCAGGATCGAACAATCCAGCTCAGAATTCCGGTGACCTTCAAAAACAAATCCAACATCAATTAACCTGCTTGTTTTTCTGTATATGATTAAACTGCAGTCTTTAGTTACAGGAGCTGCTGCATTAGATTCAACTAATAGGGATCCACATAAAGGAATAAAGGACTCCACAGGTACCATAAATATTATAGATTTTTGGTAACTGGGCAGACTTATCACATTTTCTTTTTGTCTTTAGAAATTAACACTTAAACATTCCTAACCTGAAGAGAGTGTGACACTGTCAAGCCGACCATCCCTGGGCTGAGTTCATCCCGACCATACACAGAGAAAATGGCTGCAGCCAAAACTAGGACATTCCCCAGAAACTCGAGATTTACAGCAAGCCACCTGAAAGAAGGATACAAAGACAGAAGAGTGAGTATTTAAAACTAGAAGATGAATCTTAATTCAACAGAACCGCAGGAGTATCAGTGTGTGCTGTGACTCAAAACAAACCAACAAAAAACTCTGGAGCCTTTTAAACCACTTTCAGGATTAAAAACTACCTTAGAAAACAGCTTCAATGAGGAAATAACCTGGTGGCAACAAAGCGAGGGAAGTAAGCCTCCTGGTTGGTGTCGATGCGATGGTTGGCCTGCAGGATGAAGCACTGCTGTTTGCCAAAGGCTCGAATCACGCTTGCACCCTGGACCGTCTCATTGAAGTGACTGTAAATTGGTGAGCGGCTCACAGCCTCCAAACGCCTCAACTGACACGATGACGCTATGTAAAAAGTCTGGAGACCAAAACATGGAACATTTTCATAGTAGCTGAAGCTCTGACACAGCAAACCTGGAAAACAGTTACCTGTATGAAGATGTAGACACAAGTCAGAGGAAGGAGCACCAGTCCTGTAAAAGGTGTGGCCAATAAAACAATGATGCAGACTTCCAGAAGCTTGAACAGGTATCCCAGCATCATCTTCAGACCCTCAGGGATCATGCAGTCAATGGCGTCAATCTCTTTGGAGAAGCGGTTCAGGAGGTTTCCGCTGGGGGTCACCTCAAAGAAGGACATGGGTGAGTGCAGGATGCTGTGCAGAAGATCTGCATGAATATGGCGTGATGCTACAATACCAGCCAGAGTGATGGCAAGAGTCGTGCCAAACATAGCAATTCCTGAAACAAAGAAGCCAGTTTTTTTCTGAGTGTTTCATGTCCGGATGTTTGCTCTGCATCCAACCATCATGTCAGATAAATACAAATTAATGACCAAGACAGAAAGAGACTAAGAGTCATTTGGAGGTGAAAACAAACAAAAAGGACTAGAAGGTGAACCTTAATTCAACAGAACCACGAGTATTGGTGTGTGCATGACTTTCTCTCCTAGCCAAGATGGCGGGGCTATCCGAACTGCTCCCCTGTGTTTGATTTCTTTTTTTATTTAGTTTTCCTAACTTTTGTTAGGGTTAGGGCAGGATAACTTATGACTGCAGCACTGTTGGACAGTGCAGGTGGTGGAACGATCTACCGACCTCTGTCCAATCCACAGAGTCCTTATACACTTTTAAAAGCAAGCTAAAGATTCAGTTGTTTAAGGAGCATTTCCACACTTAGCTTAACTCTTCTACTCAGAATGAGTTAGAAAGATTTGTCCAGCTCTTTGTAACAACCAAGTACTGAATAAGCTGTGTGTCCATAAGATGATATTGTGTGATGAAATCATGATCTTGTATTTAAACAAAATGACTTACAAAAAAAACTATTTAAAAAAAAAAAAAAAAAAAACTAAAAAAAAATGAACTGCCACTAGCACTACATGATAGCACCTGGGTCCAAATTGACTCCCAGCAGTCTGACTACCATTTAATTATGATGTCCCATCATGTTTGAATTTTTGCTTGTGTTGTTCTTACTCTCAAATGTAAGTCGCTTTGGATAAAAGCATCTGCTAAATGACTGTAGAATAGAATAAAATAGAATAGGTCCCATGTAAGAATTAGTCAGAAAATGAGTCACAGGTAGGGTTGCCTACAGAAAGACAGCGTCGGTATCTTATGAAGACCAATAATTCCGTAGTTGGCAGTCAATAACACCATCCAATGCTTTCCAAACAACTGTTTGCTTTATTTATATTTTAAATTTTACCAGTGAGCAGCGGCGACAGACAAGCCAGCGTTCACTCAACCGAAGTCACTGTGTATACAATCTGTCATTTTTCTTATTGTGATTTGCATCTCATCCTTTATTTGTTATGGAGCCACTGTGTGCACACAGTTTCCTCCAGGATTAATAAAGTTTTCTGATGATTCTGCACCATTTACATTGGAAATATTCTATATATACGTGTAGTCAGTCTGTATAGCAGCACATCACTGCACTGTTGCTTATTAGGTGTATATTTCTTGTCTTTTTAGTATATTACTGTCTTGTTTTTGGTGTTTTACTAGCAATGAATCAGTGTGCTCAGCCTCGGATGCATGTATGACTGCATATGATAAATACAGAAATTGAAACTTGAAACTAGCCTGCTAAAACAGATGCCTCAAAACCACCTCATTTACAATTTTACAACTTCCTTTTATTGGCTCTTTAATCCCGTGCAGTTCTATGCTATAAAATCTTCAGTCTTTTTGTAATGTCCTGGAACATCATCACTTGCTGCTCCATGTTTTTGGTAGTTGCTGTTGGCTTCATTCCTGCTTCTTATCAAGTTGGGCCTAAAAAGAGCTCTCCAGAGAGCAGCTCGGACACAGGAAAAGATTTCTGCAGGCTGCAGGATCTACACATGTACACCCAGAACCCTTAGGGAGGTGTCCACACTGAAGTAACGAGTTGGCGTGACTCCCCGATTTGTTGCCATCATTAAATTTTATTATTAATTTTTAATCATTCAGTTTTGTCCTGGCTAAGCTCTACAAACAGAACTTCTTACAGCTGAACCAGGACAAAACTGAAGTTTTAATTATCGTCCTGAAGACAAGAAAGAGATCATTTTACCAAACTTACATTTTAATCTTTCTCAGTGTGGAAGAAATCTGGGTGTCCTTTTTGACTCTAAACTGGATCTTTTTTCCACACGTTAGAAATGTAACAAAAACAGGATTTTATCATCTTAAAAAAATCACAAGTTATCCATTCCTCTCTCTGCCAGCACCGAGATGCTGATGCTTTTATTTCTGGTAGATTCGATTACTGTAATGCCCTGCTCTCTGGTCTTCCAAAACCTACGGCGGAGCCTCGTTTCATTATTATTATTAATAATAATAATAATAAATAATAATAATTTCATTATTATGGCTCTCGTCTCTAAACCAGACTGCCAGAGAACCTCAGTGCTGCAGAGACTGTTTGTTTTTTAAGAGGCTCAACACCTTTTTAGCTTTTAACAGAATTTTATTTGATCTTATTTTATGTAATTTTAAGTTCATTCATTTTTATTTTGTTCAATTTTATTCATCTTTTATCCAGAGTTGGGTCACAGGAAGCAGCTGCCTAAGCAGGGAAACCCAGACTGCCCTTTTCCCAGACACATTCCCCAGCTCATCCGGAGGGATCCCGAGTTGTTCCCAGGCTAGCTGAGAGTTGTAGCCAATCCAGCGTGTCCTGGGTCTTCTCAGGGGGCCTCTTCCTGGTGCGACGTGCCCTGAACACCTCATCTTACCCCTCTAGATGTGGAGGAACAAAGACTCTACTCTGAGCCCCTTCCAGATCACCAAGCTTCTCACCCTATCGCTAAGGGAGAGCCCAACCACCCTGCGGAGGAAACTCATTTCAGCCACTTGTATTCGCAATCTTGTTCTTTCGGTGACTACCCACAGCTCGTGGCCATAGGTGAGGGTAGGAATGTAGATCAGTCGCCTGATTTCGCTAAAGATTTGGGTGTGTAAAAACGGGCAAACCTGATAGCACAATAAAAAAAAAACATGTTGCAGTACCCCATCTTCCATCCATTCAAGGGCATTAATGACCATCGTCAGCCCAGGTGCAGCACTGACCAGCTACCGGGTGAGCTGCAATGTGCCCCATTACTGCATACACCTCATCTGCAACATTCAAACAATATGTCTTGGTCTGAAAGTTTTGTCAGTAAAAACTATTGTTTTGTCACATCACTTGCTCTGTAATCAGCTTAGTGCATCTTACCCAGTATTTCAGTCATCTGCTCCACCCAGTAACTGAGCTGCACCAGTTGCTAAATACTGGTCAAAGGCATCTCCTGCCGCCCCCACCTGGCTTATTTACAATGTTTTATTATGAGCAATTTATTTTGGAACTTGGTTTTAAATCTTCTCCTCTGAACCTCATCTGGTGTTCTAGTGATTTTGCCATCTGCATTTACTGTTTAGCAAAACTCATTCATTCTGGAGACATTTAGATTTCTTTACTGGAGCTCAGAAATATTTTTGTTTGCCTTGTCAACCAATATCTGCATCTTTTATCAGATCCATGTTCATTTTGCATTTGCAACCTTTCTGCTGTGTTTCTAACCTCTCCATAGCAACCATTAATAGGTGCTAAATCCTCATTTAAATTCTGCTGTTTTCATTCTTAGTTGATCACTCAAAAAAAAACAAAAAAAAAAACAAGCGCAACCTATGTACGTGTGCAGACAATTTTGCACTCTTGATCAGGAATATTGGAAAAACAGGCCCTTGGTGTCCTAAACCGTGAGACAGAACCAGCCCAGACCCACCTGTACAGGTTTGTTTTGGTTGTAGTCAACATTGCGGTGCCAAAACATTCAATGTTCTAGTAAATTCATGTACCTCTACCTGTCATATGATTAGATATTAAAACAGTGGTGTTCTGTCCCACAAAGAGCAGCAAGAAACCAAAGAAAATATTAAAATTTTGATTTCCTGCTTATTTCTCACACATGAACATTTTTACATTATTAGTTTATTCTTTAAGCAATCGATCTACAAAAACTGAGGTTTTTATACATTTGTTTGCATTTTTTACCACCCTGTAGACTCTATAGCAAACCCATGAAAACATTTGAAGGGTTTGTAAGAACACACAAGTTTCAGGGAAGGATTTAAAGGGAACTGAGTTTGGAGTTCAATAGATACACCTCCCCAAAATGGGGGCTCCAGAAATCAAAGTATTTATCAACAAGTCAGATCTTAATAATTGAAACTGTGACCTGTTAATAAGCATCAGAATCTCAGTAGTTGGGAGAAAACACAACAGCCATCAAGTGTAAGGCTTAGAGGTAAAGTAGAACCAGGCATGTGCATGACAACCTAGTTCTGAGTTGATCTGGAATGACGTACCCTGAGTGAAGCCCAGAGCTGCGAACACACTCAGTTTCAACTCATGGTCACTCTGCGTGCCGTTGACGGGCACCTCATCAGCCCACAGGCTCAGCCAGTAGTTGTAAGCCAACGAGGCAGCTTGCTGGAAGGCGCAGAGAAAAATGATGGTCATGATGAAGGTCAGACCCACTGTCCTGAAGTATTCTCTGTACATCTGGAGCTTCACCTGAAACAGCAGAACATCCTTTGTAAGACTGACAGGTGATTTATCTGAGTGAAAACAAGAAAGTTAGTGAAATCTGACTTCAGCTTTACTCTTGTCCTGGATTTAAATGTTAGATTCAGATAGATGCTGCTTCTTGGCTCAGTCTCCAAGTCTTTGATTGCTCCATTATACCAAAGCAAACATTACTAATGATGGAGTGACCCACTCTCCCTGTATGAGCTTTGTCAGCTTCTGTGAGTTTTCCAGCATCCTCAGCATCCAGGTCCTGATCATCAACTTCCATCATCTTCACACTGGCACTGCTCATATCACAGCTGGAGCACAAGCACATACATTATCAACAATTTACTATAAAAATACCTGCATGAACCAAAGAATGGTGATGTGATGATACCACAAGTACCAAAGGGTTAATAATAATAATGGGTTAGTTTTCTGTAGTGCTCTTCTAGGCATTCAAAGCTCTTTACATTGTATTGTTTTCATTCATTCGTGGTTATGCTAAGCTACACATGTAGCTACACATGTAGCTAAACGTGTAGCTACATGTGTAGCTTACAGCTGCCCTGGGGTCGACTGATGGGAACGTGGCAGCCTACAGCCTCTCCAACCAACACCGAACATTCATTAACATTCACACAACAGCAATGTCAGCACTGGAGGCAAGGAGGGTAAAGTGTCTTGCCCAAGGACACAACGACAGATTGACCGGGGGAGTGGGAATTGAACTACCAACCTTCTGGTCATTGGATGACCCGCTCTACCACCTGAGCCTCTGCTGCACTGGGTCGGGGTTAAAATAATAAACATATGAATAGAAACACTCAACCTACTGGTTATGAATACATCAACAGGTAAAACTAAATAACTTCTATCTGGGCTTGCCATCGGAACCAAGGTCAGCTTTTTGTGAGCTGGCCAGCAATGGCAGGAGCCCGGGCATGACGATTTTTGGCATCACAAACTGGCTAATGGGTCATGGGATTGAACCTTGCTGACTGGGAAGGAGTCTAAGCTGGTGTGTGAGGTAGAGCAGTACCGACTAGATGTAGTCTGACTTCTATCAACACACAGCACAGCTCTGGAACCAAACTCCTGGAAAGGGCCTTGACTCTTGTTCTTTCCAGTTCTTAGTAGGAACATCTGCATCAGGGTCATGGATTAATTTTGTAATTGTATCATCAGATCTGCAGCCATTAGTCTTGGACACTGGAGGTCAGTTGGATCTAATTGGAGGGGAACACTGCTGGACAGACCAGTTAAACCAACAGAAATAGTAAGTGTGAACTGCGAGCATCTGGTGGAGGAACAGGGCCCTCATTTCTCAACCTGAGCATAGCAAAGCAAACTACAGGCAGAGTCTGTGGAGCACTTCTACTTCCAGATTTATTACAGCGTGCGAACACATGTCCTACGTCTGTTTCCGTTCATAAATCAGAATAAACTCTAAAGCGGGCGCATGTGAGGGAATGCTTTACCCTGCCCATGGCTATAAATGTTCAGGTGGACGCTTTTAATACATATTCATCACATCATTTCCGTGACGGCTTGGGAGGGAAAAAGAGAGAAGAAAAGGAATTTTTCAGGGTGTGAGACAGAGATCCTGATGGACCATGTTGGAAAAGGTAAAAATGTTTAATTGGTGGGCATGGCGTGGACGTTACTGGTGTCAGAAAGACAGAATAGTGGCAGCAGGTGGAGACGCTGTCATCACAGAAGGGAAGACACGCCAGAGGCATCAGAATGTATGGCTGGATATCTCAGTTGGTAGAACATTCCTACAGAGGTGAACAGTAACACCTTCCAGGTGGGGCCTACGGCATGACGTTGCAGCCCACAGTAGATTGTTCTGGAGAAAAGCTGCTACATGACAGTAATGACAGTAATGATGCCGGTAATGTAGACTTTGGTTTTAATTTATAAAATAAACATGTACAGATACATCTGGTAGCAGTTTATTTAGTCTTAAATATTATTTCTTTCTAGTTCCTGGGTGTTTTAGCTGGGTGGGCAGGGCTGCAGCTGTGGTTGGAGAGGGGGAGGCTAGAGACTCCACCCACCACCCAGTACCACAGCAGCCATGTACTCAGAGGAAGTCCTGCAGGTGCAGAGGGACACCATCATCGCTATTAACCAGGTGGACAAGGAGCTACAGGAAATGGAGACTGTGTTGATGGAAATTGGGACAATTACAAAAGGATTGTGTAAGAATGAGTAAATAAATAAATAAATGAAATACACCTCTTGTGTGTTTCATAAGCGTTGCATCACTTCTAGACCTCCAGTCTGTCCCACTTTGCTGGATCTCAGAATAAATTACTAAAGCTACTTCCCACATTTTCTTTTACTGACTGTTGGTGTCGCAGTTTCCCGTTTTCCCAGATTTTCTGCGTAAGCCATGGTCAGACTTTGCATGGAGGTAGGAACATTCTCCTATCATGTTTGCTTTTTATAAATTCCAAAAGTTGACTATACTTGCCGTACGCTTAGGATTTAACATATAGCAACAAAGCATAGTCAAAAGTTAGAACTGTCAATGTTTTACTTTAACTCTACAGTTTCTGCAATTTAACACAGTAAGGACTCAAAATATCAATGTAATTGGTACAAATAATACATAATTATCAGAATTAGGAATTGTAAATATATGTTCAACTCTAGCACATCATCTAAAGGATTTAATTTACAGCAACTGACAGCCCTCAGATGGTCCAGGTCCCATTATATTGTACTATGTTCTATCATCCATCACATTGGAAAACTGTCATGGGTTTCTGATAAAACCATCGATAGAAACTGAAGAAAATTGATCAGATTTCTCCATAACACAGTCGACATTAAAGACTTCACCAAAATAAAGAGTCAACTAAACAAGTCCAAATGAAAGCTTGAACTTTATATGTGGCCTTTGCAAAAACAGGAATTTTCTGTATTTTCTAAACCAACCAAACAAACCAATTAGTTTCAGAACCTTTTATCCAACACATGAGAGTTTAAATTGACAGAGCAAACTTGCCTGAAAGTCTCACTACCATCCAAGCCACCAATCCTTTCTTTTCTTACTGGAACTCAAACCTGTCAAAATTTCATTGTACCCACTGAAAAAAATGGCATAATCACAAAAAGACCTAAGATCCGTAGAGATCCAAGAGGATACAAATCTCCGTATCCGCGGCATATCCTAACTGTTTCCAAGTATATACAGGAAGATTGGTCTGTAACAGATCCTATTATAGGAATGGAGCAACATTTTGTCTGTCTCAAACTTCAGTGGTCAGGGTCCACAAATGTTAAAGGTCCCATATTATGCAAAATTCACTTTTTAATGGTTTTGGAACAGTCATACTGGTCCCCCCCGCATGTGTAGGAGACCCGTAAGTGTGAAACTCTTTCAGGCGCTCTCTCTCCCCCCTGCTCCACCTCTAGGGAAGTAAGCGCTGAAATGAGCTTGTTTGAAAGCGTGTACGTTATGACGTCATAAGGGACAATAACCACTCCCCACAGAGCGATGGACCCGTCTACCGGCTCTCAAAGCCCGCCCTCTAAAAATCACCTAGCGCCCAGTGTTTTTCCCTCTTCGGCAACCCTCGTTAGCGGACATGGCTAAGCGACAGAAGCACTGTTCTGTTTGTGGCTGCATAAATGAACACGAAAACGTTTTTTTTACTTCCATCCACTGAACCCACGAGGACTGAGTGGATTAATTTTATTTTTGGAGGAAATGTACCCGGAAAACTTCCAAAGGTTTTGCATGTCTGTGGCCAGCATTTCAAAGAGGACTGTTTCCACAACATGGGGGCATGGAAAGCAGGCTTCGCCAACCGTTTGAAGCTGAAGCCAGGTTCAATACCAACTGTCCGTGACACAGCTGGAGAGGTAAGAGCTGGCAGTTATTTTATCGTTTCGGCCTTATTAGTCTGATAGCTTGAAAATATATTAACCTGTCAATCACCTCATGACGGGCGATGCGATGGGCGGAGCCAACAGCTGAGCTGCTCCACCAGGGTTCCGCCCACCATAAACGGCACATTTCTGAAGCGGCTAAAAAGAGGGAGGTGAAGAGAAGCCGCTGCACTCAAACTGAGGGTCGATTTGTCCATACCATGGCGGAAATATTTCATTTAGATATTAATGAATGGTCTCAGATTGGGAATAAAGTGTATAATATGGGACCTTTAAATCTCTGTCCTTCAAACGCCACTATTGACATGCCAGTGTCTTTCTGAAATGTCATGATCAATGGCAATGTTGCATTTAATTTTAAATAGGTCGCCGCCTGTCTTTCGGTCTTGATTACCTTATTTACATACTTGATACAGAGTGAATGGTGGATAACATTATAAAAACAATTTAGGATAGACTTATTTACTTGATACACATTTAATGATCAGAGTGAATAGTGGATATTTCTTTAAACATGTCCTGTCCAGCATCATAGCAAGCAGAATGATAATCTGGTTGCTGTATCATGCTGAAAAAATTTGCTCTGCCCATGGGATGCCTATGAGTAAGGCTCCTCTGCTGCAGGTTCTGTGTCAGAGCCGGTTACCTTGGCAACGCATCACAACGAGAGATATTAAATAGTCCACTCAGCTGCTTCTTGTGAAAAACTTATGATTTTAATGGTAAAAAACAACAATAACGTATTAATAATTGATTTCATATTTAATTCTTTCATAAGTGACCATGGTAGAAGTGGGATAATGCCCTTCAAGGTGTCCAATATGAGAAATGGTTCGACATGTACGCCTCCACATAGACATGTTTGTCCTCTCTGTTGACTGGTTCCATTTTTAACCTTTTAAATTGATATTTTGTTTGAATGAGTTATTTACTAATTATTCGCTTTTTTCTGTAAAACAAATATAACAGTTTGGGTTTTGGATATGTCCGAGATTCGCAAAAAATAAATAGATACATGGAAAATAAAAATGTTTTATTTCATTTTGTTTTTACTGTAGTATCAAATGCTTCTTCTTGAGACTTCCCATGGGTAAAACTGTTCCATTGAATTTGATTACAACTACATATTAATTTATTTGTAATTACAGTTTAAAACTATTCATTATTTAATGTCAAAAAAGTTTGTGATATTTGACATTTTTCAGCTGTTTCACATTGTAGGCAGATGCAGGAAATCCTGGTATTTTCCACAGTGATGTTATGGCATCATGGCCCACCAGGGGGTGCTAAAATTGATTTCTTTGCTTGTTATTGTATTATTTCTGATTATCAACATGTTGATTTAGATGTTAATTACAAACTTGTTTCACACATATACAGAAAAAAAAATCTTGGTGTTCCCATGTGGTCCCAAAGCTCCATAATATAACTCTCCATGAGAAGGTCACGAAACGAAGCATCTATTACTACATAAAAACAGAGATGGAAAGTAACATTACATTTACTCAAATTACTGTAATTGAGTAGTTTTTGTGAGTAATTTGTAATTTTTTCAAGTAGTATTTGAAATGGGTACGTTTACTTTTACTCATGTGCATTTTGACCCAAGTATTTTACTTCACTACATTGGAAACCTCTTCTATTACTGAGTAAAAAATGCTGTTCAGCCTGAACAGACATTATGCCGAACGTCAAAAATTGTGCCTGCTTCGCCAGAGATGTCGGCTTTCAAAAATTCCACATCAAATCTACGAAAGCATGTGGCAGTAAGTAGCATCAATAGCTTATTTTAGTCTTGTTTCTTACTAACAAATACTTATAAGATGACAATACAGAATACAACTATCTTTGTCATCTGAAGTTGTAGCTGTTTGTAGGACTCTAATGACAGATAAATAATTACTTAATTGTCAGATGTTGTTTGTCTTTCAACAGGTCTTCTCTATGTTAGACATCACCTCAACCAAACGGCTGAGTCAGTGCTGGAAAAGGACAGCAGCATTCATCAGATGAGGAGGATTTCTTCTCTACCATGAAGTCCAGTAGGTCAGAGGTGATTTAGAAGGCTACCTTGTCTAGAACATATGGATCTTCTAAACTCTTTTCTAAAAATAAAAAAACTGTCTTTGAAACTCAACACCGGCCTTGTGGCCTCAGCGTCTTTCCAGCTCTGCTGGTTTGTTGTTCAGAGATGAAAACGTGGATTAGCGCTACAAACTTTAAAAATCAACCCCTGCTCAAGCTGAACAAGAGC
Source organism: Melanotaenia boesemani (assembly GCF_017639745.1). Classification (NCBI taxonomy): domain Eukaryota; kingdom Metazoa; phylum Chordata; class Actinopteri; order Atheriniformes; family Melanotaeniidae; genus Melanotaenia; species Melanotaenia boesemani. Next base: position 52,822 of record NC_055700.1, read on the forward strand.
TTTACAGTCTAATGTTGTCGTATTCACTTGGCAGAATATTCTGTGGGGCATGGCACTTTATTTAATTTCTTATATCAGCTGTCAGTGTTTGTTAATTAAGACAACTGCTTATTTATGTTTGTGATATAATGAAAAAAAGAGAACAGTTTTGTTAATAAGGAATTGCTTAACATTTTCACCATTGTGGATACTTTGATTTGGTTTTATTTTCTCTCTTTTACTGTAGTGTTTTAAAAGTTTATTAAAAACAGTGTTGGATTGGATTTTTTTATTTTATTTTTATTTTAATTCTATTTATTTAACCAGGAATAAAAACCTCATTGAGATAAGAAATCTCATTTACATGAGTGTCCTGGCCAAGACAACAGCAAACCAAGTTACAAATAATCGAAATCACCAATAAAATTACATATAAAATCACAAACATACATCAACATTTCAAGTTACAAAATAATATTAGTCCAAACATTTACAACCTAAAGACTTCTCATTAAATACTCTTAACATACTTTTAAAAAGGTGGAAGGAGACCAGTTCCCCCAGACACAGCTTATCAATTCTATTCTATTCTAATCTATTCTACAGTTATTTAGCAGACGCTTTTATCCAAAGCGACTTACATTTGAGAGGAAGAACAACACAAGCATGAATTCAAACAAGATGGGACGTCATAATTAAGTGATAGTCAGACCGCTTTTGAGTCCAGTTGGACCCAGGTGCTGTCATGTAGTGCTAGTGCAGTGCATATAATTTTTTTTTTTTTTTTTTTTTTTTTGTCATTTTATTTAAATACAGGATCACGATTTCATCACATAATATCAACTTGGGCATAAGTGCATGATTTCATCACACAATATCATCTTGGGCATAAGTGCACACAGCTTCTTCAGTACTTGGTTGAGCCAAAAAGCTGGACAAATCTTTCTGACTCATTTAGTTAAGCTAAATGTGGAAATGCTCCTTAAACAACTGAGTCTTTAGCTTGGTCTTAAAAGTGGATACGGACTCTGCGGATCGGACGGAGTTTGGTAGATCGTTCCACCACCGGGGAACAACAGAGGAGAAGAGTCTAGCTACTGATTTTGCGCCACGTTGTGGTGGGAGCACTAGGCGTCTTTCACTGGTAGAGCGTAAGTTTCGAGAGGGAGTGTAGCTCTGGATTAAGGAGTGAAGGTAGACCGGAGCCGTTTGGGTTATTGTTTTGTAAGCCAGAAGCAGAGCTTTGAATTTGATGCGTGCTGCAACTGGAAGCCAGTGAAGAGCAATTAGCAGCGGAGTGACATGAGCTCTTTTGGGCTGGTTGAAGACCAGACGTGCTGCTGCGTTCTGGATCATCTGCAGAGGTTTAACTGAGCATGCAGGCAGGCCAGCCAGTAAGGAGTTGCAGTAGTCAATGCGTGAAATGACCAGAGCCTGGACCAGGAGCTGGGTCGTGTGTTCAGTCAGGTAGGGTCTGATCCTCCTGATGTTGTAGAGAGCAAATCGGCAAGACCGGGAAACCGAGGCAACATGGTCCTTAAAGGTCAGCTGGTTGTCTACCATGACACCAAGATTCCTGGTAGAAGATGTAGGCACTAGTGTGATTGAGTCAAGCTGCACACTTATCTGTGGTGGTAAAGAAGGACTGGCTGGGAAGACAATAAGCTCAGTCTTGGACAGATTTAGCTGAAGGTGGCGATCCTTCATCCATGCAGAGATATCAGCAAGGCATGCTGATATTCGCATTGAGACGGTTGTGTCATCAGGTGGGAAAGAAAGGAAAAGCTGAGTGTCATCTGCATAGCAGTGGTAGGAGAAACCATGAGAGCTAATGACTGCACCGAGTGAGGAGGTGTATAGGGAAAAGAGAAGAGGGCCGAGCACCGAGCCCTGAGGCACCCCTGTTGTCAGCCCATGTGATCTGGACACGCCCCCTCGCCAAGATACTTTGAATGATCTCCCTGTGAGGTAGGATGTAAACCACGAGAGGACAGATCCTGAGATGCCAAGCTCTAAGAGTTTGGAGAACAGTATATGATGGTTGACAGTGTCAAAGGCAGCCGACAGGTCCAGCAGTATAAGGACTGAGGATTGACCAGTGGATCTGGCAAGCCGTAGGGAATCAGTAACTGACAGGAGAGCAGTTTCAGTAGAGCGACCTTGCCTATAGCCAGACTGATATGGATCTAACAGGTTGTTGTCTTGGAGGAACTGTGAGACCTGACTGAAGACGGCACGCTCTAGTAATTTAGACATGAATGGAAGCAGTGAGACCGGCCGGTAGTTTTCAACCTGGGCTGGGTTGAGTGTGGGTTTCTTCAGCAGTGGGGTAACCCGAGCTTGCTTGAAGGCAGAAGGAAAGACACCGGACTTAAGAGAGGAGCAAATTGCAGCAAACTGCAGCAAATTGTTGGAGCAGCATATCTAAAACTTCTTTTTCCCATTTCAAGTCTGACTTTGGGTATAGAACGCAAAAATACATCCTGAGTCACAGAACGAAGATTGTAGTTACTGTTTAGACTGGACAGCATTACATAAGTTTGAGGGAAGCAGATTTAATATTGCCTTATAAATAAAGATGTGCCAATGGTTTTGTCTCTGAATACACAGCAAGGGCCAGCCAACTCTTTCATACAGAATGATGAGTTAGAGCTTTGAGATTAGTTATAAACCTCAACGTTCCATGATAAACAACACCCAGTGACTTAAGATATTGCGAGGATGCATGCATATATCAAACATCACCATAGACAATCAGAGGCATAAACGTAGCATCAACAAATCTCCTTTTAGCAACAAAAGAGAAACCAGCCTTATTTCTGAAATAGAAACCAAGACGCAGCTTCAACTTTTTAACTAGTTGCTCGACATGATACTTGAAAGACGATGTATGATCAATAAAGAACAAAAGATATTTAAATGATGAGACAGGCTCAATTACATCCCCCAAGGACTTCATGATAGGAAACAGGCTCAGTGCTTTTTGATTTGAGTTTGAAAACAGCATAAGTTTTGTTTTATTTGAATTTAAGGTTAATTTTAACTCACAGAGTAGCCTGAACAGTATCAAAAGCTGCTTGCAAATAATTAAGAGCCCGAGTGAGTGATGGAGCAGAGCAATAAATAACAGCATCATCTGCATATAAATGAAAGTTGGCATTATGAATATTACGCCCAATACAATATATAGACAGTGTGAATAATAGCGGCCCTAAGACTGAGGCACACCATTTTTCACCTCACGATACCCAAAGGACAAACATTCAACCTGAACACATTACGATCTGTTTGTTAAATAGTGGTTAAACCAACGGATATACACTACCGTTCAAAAGTTTGGGGTCACTTCCCTATTGAATCCCATGGCAAAGTGACCCCAAACTTTTGAACGGTAGTGTATTGGTCAGACAAACCAATACTGTGCAGTCTATCTATTAAAATGAAATGATCAACAGTATCAAAGGCTTTTGTCAGGTCAATAAAAAAAGCTGCACAGTGTTCTTTATTATCCAAAATATCATTAAAATCACTGACAACCTTTAAGGCTGCTGCTGTTGTACTGTGTTTTTTCTTAAACCAGATTGGTAATCAGATAAAATATTGATGTTTGCAAGAAATTCTTTAAGTTGATCTGCCACAGGAGACTCGAGGATCTTAGCCAGCACAGAAAGCATTGAAATAGGCCTATAATTATTTAACAGTGTAGAATATCCACCTTTAAACAAAGGAAGAACAAAAGCAAATTTCCAAACAAGAGGAATTTAATTTGTAACCAAAGTAAGGTTAAAAAGATATGTTATCGGTGCAGCAATAAAATCAGCAGCTATTTTTAAAAAGTAAAGGTTCTAAATTGTCTGGACCAGCAGATTTCTTAATATCCAGAAGTCTGAGGGGTTTATGCACCTCAGTCAAAGTAAAAACCTAAAGTTAAAACTTTTAGGGACAGTTACCTGATGTCTAGAGAAGAATTTAACTGCACCTGACCTTCAGTGTCAAACAATGAACCAGAAGTAATAAAATGTTCATTAAATAAATTGAGCATTGAGGCTTTATCCGTGGCCTTTCTTGAGTCCTTGACAATACATGCAGGAAGCTCTGGCCCTTTGTTGCCTCCTGACAAAGATTTTATTTTCTTCCAAAACAACCTTGGATTATTAATGTTGTCAGAAGTTTTGGTAAGAAAATGCTCAGCTTTGGCCTTCCTAATTGCCACCATGCAAGACTTTCAAAGCTGTCTAAAGTGCAGCCAATCTGAGTCCAAGACAGAACCCCTTGATTTAACCCAAGCCACATCCCACTCATGCAATAGACCAGATAACTCAGGACTAAACCATGGAGTATCACGACTTTTAACCCTACGTTTTCTGAAAGGAGCAGGTTTATTGACAACACCAATAAAACCATAATAAAAATATTTCCAGGTGCTTTCAACATCCTCAATGAGATACTTTTTCTCCCAAACAAAAACACAGAGATCATGAAAAAAAAAACTTGTTCCACAAAGCTCTTCATGCCACGTTTTAAGTTGATGCGGGGTGTTGCTTTGGGAATTTTACTACTTCTCATTGTTCCAATGACACAGTGATCACTGATGTCATTTGCAAAAAGTGCAGCTGAAGAGTATCTATGGGGAATATTAGTTAAAATGAGGTCAATTAAAGGGGATTTTTCAGGACTCTTCAAGTTAAGCCGAGTTGGCTTATCAACCATCTGAAAAAGATTCAATCTGAGCTTTAAGATTATCAGACACTGGATCTAGCCAGTTCCAGTTTAAATCACCAATTAAAATATGCTCACTATATTTTAGCTCTGATATAAGATTGAAAGGGAGAAGAGTGCATCGCTAACTGCTGAAGGTGGCCTATAACAGCCAACCACTGTGATATGTAGCCTTTTAGAAATTTCCAGATCAAGGGCCAGAATTTCAAATAGTTTGCTTATCGATTTTGATAAAAGGACTTTAACTTGATTTTTTTTTTTTTTTTTTTTGATAAATATGGTAACACCCCACCTCTGTTAGGGCCTTCAGTCCTCTACACATTATAACCATCAATACAGATATCCTTATCACCGACAGATTTATTCAACCAAGATTCTGACACGACAATTACATCAGCGTCAGTTGAATGCGCCCAAATATGTATCATATCAATCTTTGAGATTAGGCCTCCAATATTCAAATGAATAAACCTAGTCCATTTCGTGATTTAAATTCAGCAAGGGTATTAAAACTTACGATTTCTTCAGCATTACAAGTTGTACTTTCAACAGGTCCAGGATTTGGCTGCACATTTCCAGAAATTATTAATAGCATGAGAACCAGTAGTTTCAGTCTCATTAAATTTGGTGCCTCATGTATTGAGCTAATATTATCTATAGAGTCAGTATATAAGCTGTCTTCATATATAAAACAACTTTTCAACACCATTAAACATGATAGGCGAGGCAGCAGCATGTTAATTATACAAAGTGATACAAAATCCTGTGTAGTCAATACATGCTGTTTGTGGAAAGGTGTGCTGGTGCATGTGCTGGGTAAAACCAGTGGAGAATTTAGCTTTTTGGAGGACCAAATGATGATCCAAACCCCCAAAGTTCCACAACAACAGCACAAACAGCAGCAGAATCCAAAGACTGAAGACTTGCTGGCAGGGCCCAGAGGAAAGAAAGATGTCAGTCGGCAAAGCCAAAATCCAAATAAAAAAAAAAAAAAAGACAGCAGGTAGGCCAATGCCTGAAGCACAATCCAATGGCATCAAACAGTCCACAATATCACAAGTTGATAACATCCAGACCCAGAGGCTGAACAGCTAGCAAATGAGGCCGAAGGCCAGAAGCAGACAAAGGCCAAAACTCACGGAACAGCAGGCAAGTCCAGCTCCAGAAGATCAGCATCAGATCCAAGAGCTAGCAAAAGTAGCAACCAGGGCCCAGATGGATACAGATGGAGGACTGGTTGAGGATCTGCTTAGAAGATATTCTGTTGGTTCAGGATCAGATGAATCCAAATAAATCCTGGAACTGAAGAATGGATGGCAAGGCCCAGTGTTTAAAAGCTGGCTAGCCTGCTAGCTAACAGGGCCGAGGTGATAGCTGTTGTTTGACAAAAAAAATCGACCAGTCTATAATCCCAGGACAGATGCTCAAGGTGATAATATTTCAATTGCAATTAGTTGTTGCAAATAATATTCTTGTACTTGTACATTTCTACTTGTTGAACTTAAAAAATAGATCTCACATAAACACAAGACTCAGTCCTAAAACATTAAAACACCACTCAGAGACTAATTCAGCTGCCATCTTGGATTTGTGATTTATGACTCTTCTTTTGTTTGCATCAGGTATTTTAAAGTAGTTAAGTAACTTTTACTCAATTAAATTTAGTACTTTTTATTTTTACTTGAGTAGATCTTTGGTGGATACTATAACTTTTACTTGAGTAGAATTTAAGATACTTTAGCTTAACTACAATTTTTGAGTACTTTTTCTACCCCTGCATAAAAAACACTAATGACATCAATTCACTTTTTTTGCCAAATCTTTGGCATACCCAAAACCTTAATCACCATCAAAGCCCCATCCCCATAATATTTATGTTGTACAAGGAATTAAAAAATTACTATAAGTTTTTTAAATACATAATAAATCATTCAAATAATTAAAGAAAAGCCTACCACCCGCGCTGCACCAGGCTCAGACCATGTCATGGTGCATGTGATTTCTACATACAGGCAGAAACTCAAAGCCTCATGAGGCTCCCTAACAGCTGATAGGAATCCGTAACAATGGCCTGTACCCTGCACTGCAATACTGTTTACTGCTTATGTCTTACTACAGATAATAGATATTGCTCTTGCATCTTACCGTCTACCTCAAAACAGTTTTCTTCTGCACAGCTGATCATTCATTGCTGAATGTGGCTCAACAGTTTATGTAGCACACTGCACATTTATTAACTGTTAAATAAATGATCTATCTTTACATTTATCTTCTATCTACTTTTTTTTAAGTTGTTTATTTTTTATATTCTTTTATGGCATTCAGTGCAGACGGCAAAGTAAGAATTTCATTGTTCAGGGAAACTTGTTTCCTTACTGGGAAAATGACAATAAACACTTTGAATCTTGAGGACATCTAAGCAGTGGACCAGTGGAGCTGTGGACTGTATAGATGTGTTAAGGTTTGCCAACAACACTAGGTTTACTACTGCTTTCAAGGACAATGTGCTGGACCCAACATTCCACAACAGCCCCAGCAAACCAGCCACTCACCTTCCCCCAGCAGAGATGTGGCCTCTTTGAAGCTGCTCAAATCTAAAGGTCCTCCCACCCCCACCAACACCTCTCTGTCCTGGAGAGAGGGAGACTAAATGTCTTTAAGAGCCTACTTATACTTGGAACCATATTCCAGCGCTAGGGTAGCAGTGGAGGGTCATACCCTGTAAATACTGTTTTTTTGTTTGTTTGTTTTTCTTTTTTTGTTGTTGTTTTGTGTGTGTGTGTGTGTTCTTTTTTCCGCTTTTGTTTTTGCTAACTCCAAGACAAATTCATTGTATGTGCAAACTTACTTGGCAATAAAGACCTGTTCTGATTTAGAAATTGTTTATCAGTCAGAGATGCTGAATAAAAATAAGAAAATGACTTAAAGTAGCCATGCAGTCAACTTCAGTCATCAACTTTGTTTAGAATTTTAAAAACACAATGCTGCAATGGTGGACAGTTAAGAAAAAAATGAATATTGAAAATATGGTTTGTTACATATTTTGGGAGAAACAACAAATCTTATTCCAAAATCATTAAAAAAAAGGGGGGGTTAAAAAAACATATCCTTGACCTTAAATGCATCTCATCGCGGACTCAGAGGTCCTCTGGTACCAGTCTATTAGCTGTTCCAAGGACCAAGACGTACGGCGAGGCCTCTTTCCGTTGTTACGGCCCTTGACTGTGGAACAGCCTGCCAGAAAACCTCAGGGCTGCAGAGACCGTTGATGTTTTTAAAAAGAGGCTTAAGACCTTTTTAGCTTGGCTTTTGACTAAATTTTTTATCTTAATTTATTTCACATAATTTTATTTCACATTAATTTCTTTTAATTTTACTCAACCCTATAGCTTCTTATTTAATTATTAATGAATTCATTTATTTATTCATTCTTAGCTGTTCTTACGTAATTAAGGTAATTTCATTTTTATTTTAACTTTAGTGTTTTCCTCACAGGGAAGAACGCCTCCATGCCGGGGGTTTTACCTGCTCGGTCTGGGGGTTGTTGCTGCATTGATTGCCCTTGTCTGGTTGGCTGGGGCCCCTTATGGCTGTGGTTTGGGTCCCGGTCTGCCTTGATCGGTAGGGCGAATGGCTCCTGGTGTAGCTGGAGCCCCATAATATTGTTTCCTCACAGCAGCATCAAGACAGGTATTTTTTTTTATTACTTTTAATATTTTAATACCTGCTTTCAGCTTGGAGAAAGCTGTTCAAGAGTCAGGGGAGGGGAGGGGGATTTTAATTTTTCAGTTTTGTTGTGTAAAGGCTTGTTTTAAATACACATGAATTGAATTGTGCTTTTTTTTTTTTATCTTGTAAAGCACTTTGTATTGCCTTTGGTATGAAAAGGGCTTTATAAATAAAGTTTGATTTGATTTGATTTATTGTTATACCCATGTCACTGAGATGCTAACCGCTAGCTTTTCTGGGTTCATTCAGACGTAAGGCCCATCGGCCATTGTTAGGACATGTTGACGTGATCGCCATCTTGGTCCTGGCAAGTAAGCTCCCCATTAGATGAATACAAGTGAACGTTTGTTTTGTTTAAACTGGAATAAATATAAAACGTTTGTAAAAAATTCTTTTGTGTTTTAATATTTACTTTATGGTTAAAACAGTTTTTTAATTGTTCAAAAACCACTGACAGACAATCAATCGAGTGCTTATTGGGATTAAAGTAATTTAAATATATAATGTGTGGACAAAATTACTGTCAAAAGTAAAGGTAAAACCGGGAGTAAATTTGGTTGGCTTCGTTTTTGTTTTTTCCTGTGTAACATGATATTTATATTATAATTCTCTGGTTTCAAAGGTGTCCCTATATAAAGTAGTGAAAACTAATTTGTGGTACATCAATGCGTCCATAAATTTTTAAATTATGATGTAGTTAAATAAAAATGGCACAGAATGTAGATTTCACTCAGTATTTTGATAGCTATTGTCATTTTAAAACACCAAACGACAAAAACTAACACGATCACAGATTGAGACCTGCGTTTGTAACTTTAAGAGACTAATGATGGAATTAAGCTTTGTTTAAATCCTGCATATTTACATTATAAATGTATATTAATATACACCGTGCATTTTTTTTTTTTTTTAAATAAACTCAAAATCAAATGTAGAAACAAACATTTCGATCCTCTGCTAAGGCTGCAGGTCAGTGGAGAAACAGGATTTACATGGTTTGGTTTCTATAAGGATTTTGTTCAAGTTTTCACAATAACTAAAATGTTGCACAACATGTTTGGACATGTTTCAGGGCACTGTGCAGTATACACCAAGACATGTACAAGATGATGGCGAAACTGGACCTGACTGAAGCTGGAAAACTGGAGGTCAGCTGGTGGTGGTAGCAGGAACAGCAGGAGCTGTGGAACCACACACTTCACAACATTTTCCTACGGCCCAACCTGTCAGCTGTTTACTGAGCCTGTTGTTGTTGTTGTTGCTCATGTGGAATATATATGGGAAAATATTTTATGTTTACTGGCGAGGTATCAGTCTGAAGTTCCCTTAGATAAAATATGTCCACAACCAAACAGAAACAACTTATTTTACAATTATTAACCACTGTAATGAGGTGTAGATTTATTTATTGACCATCCTCTTTTCTTTACAGAAAGTTTCTAGATTTTTTTGTTCTCTCAAGATCTAACTTTTTCTGTCTGTGTTATTTAGGGAGACTTAAAAAGGGTCCACAAGAGTCTGGAGGATGGACATAAATACAGGGAAAAAGAGAGGGAAGGCATCTATAACCAAATAATAGTCTGTCATCTGAGTACAAGATTGATTTATATATATTTTCTGTTTAGAGGATACAGCAGCGTCTCCTTCAGTGGTTATTTATTCATCAGATCATAGACCATTTTCTTATAATGCCTTTGTCCATCTTTAATTGAGTCAGAGTGAAAAATGATGGGACTTCCTTCCAATAGACTGTTAGAGCGCACCAACAATTTTTTCAGACCAGCATTTTGATAAAATTAATGTTTTATGTCACTAAGTTATTCTGACTTGTGAAATGGAATCTGCAGGTTCATGTCTGAGCACAGTTCCGCAGTACAATGAGGAAGAAGGTGTCTCTCGGACAAGTACGATGATGGAGAACGCGTCTCACGGCCAGGCACGATGAAGACGAAGTCGTCTCACGGACAGGTACGATGAAAAAGAACGCGTCTCACAGCCAGGCACAATGAGGAAGAAAGCGTCTCACGGACAAGAACGATGAAGAAGAACATGTCTCACGGACGGGTACAAAAAAGAATATGGCGCCTCACGGACAGGTACGATGAAGAAGAAGGCGTCCCATGAACAGGTACGATGAGGAAGAACATGTTTCACGGACAGGAACGATGAAGAAGAGCTTGTCTCAAGGACAGGTACGATGGGGAAGAAGGCATCTCACGGACAGGAACGATGAAGAAGAGCGCACCTTAATGTGAACCATGATGAGGAAGAAAGCATCTCCCAGACAGGTACGGTGAGGAAGAACGCGTCTCACGGACAGGTACGGTAAGGAAGAACGCGTCTAACGGACAGGTACGATGAGGAAGAACTTGTCTCACGGACAGATACGATGAGGAAGAACGTGTCTCACGGACAGGTACGGTGAGGAAGAACGTGTCTCACGGACAGATACGATGAGGAAGAACGTGTCTCACGGACAGGTACGGTGAGGAAGAACGCTTCTCACGGACAGGTACGGTGAGGAAGAACGTGTCTCACGGACAGGTACGGTGAGGAAGAACGCGTCTAACGGACAGGTACGGTGAGGAAGAACGCTTCTCACGGACAGGTACGGTGAGGAAGAACTTGTCTAACGGACAGATACGATGAGGAAGAACTTGTCTCACGGACAGATACGATGAGGAAGAATGTGTCTCACGGACAGGTACGGTGAGGAAGAACTTGTCTCACGGACAGATACGATGAGGAAGAACGTGTCTCACGGACAGGTACGGTGAGGAAGAACGCGTCTAACGGACAGGTACGGTGAGGAAGAATGCTTCTCACGGACAGGTACGGTGAGGAAGAACGTGTCTCACGGACAGGTACGGTGAGGAAGAACGCGTCTAACGGACAGGTACGGTGAGGAAGAACGCGTCTAACGGACAGGTACGGTGAGGAAGAACGCTTCTCACGGACAGGTACGGTGAGGAAGAACGCGTCTAACGGACAGGTACGATGAGGAAGAACTTGTCTCACGGACAGATACGATGAGGAAGAACGTGTCTCATGGACAGGTACGGTGAGGAAGAACGTGTCTCATGGACAGGTACGGTGAGGAAGAACGTGTCTCACGGACAGGTACGGTGAGGAAGAACGCGTCTAACGGACAGGTACGGTGAGGAAGAACGTGTCTCACGGACAGGTACGGTGAGGAAGAACGTGTCTCACGGACAGGTACGGTGAGGAAGAACGCGTCTCATGGACAGGTACGGTGAGGAAGAACGTGTCTCATGGACAGGTACGGTGAGGAAGAACGTGTCTCATGGACAGGTATGGCCGCTTTGATGAAAAGTTCCCAATTTAAAAAAGAACATTTGTATGGCATGACAGTTGGTTGAAAATAGCTTTCAAATATTGATATGTGTCACTTTTTGTGTTCATAGGAGCAACAGATACTTTGAAAACACCAAAAGAGACATAAAGTTGTCAGAAGACAACAAAATGAAGAGGATGGAGGGCTGACGGCCTCAACAACAGAAGGCACAGAGTGAGGTTTTTTTTTTTTTTTTAAGTTCCTCAGAATGCAGCCGAGATATTTGCTTTTGTGTCACATCAGTGTTGAAGATCTGCAGTGTTACATCTGGATACAATCGTTGTTTTTTTTATTTAATGAGGTATTTTCATGAGCGGCCATGTTGCTAATGCGGGCAGATATATTAATCGAAAAAGCTATGTGAGCGAATCTAAATACTGATAAAACATCTTATTGACTCTGAACAAGAGAAAGTTTGAACTGCAAATTCATGAGTGCTTGTGTCTGTAAGTGAAGAATCTATCATCTGGAAAAATACAGAGCTGGAGAATGTGACGTCATACTGCAGAGACGCCAGCAAACGAAGGCGTGGCAGAGCAAGGTAGAGCGGTCGTAACCCGAGGGTTATAAGACGATCCTCAGCCAAGTCGCGTTCATGTCGAGGTGTCCTTGGGCAAGACACCGAACCCCTAATTGCTCCTGATGGGTCGTGGTTGAGCGCCTTGCATGGCGTATATAAATACGGACTATTTACCATTTACACTATTTTAAGCAGCACAACACAACTATGCTTGGTAGATCCTTGTGAAGGAGAGAAAACTGTTACTGATAAAATGTTTTCTGTATGTTGTGCAATGGGCAGTACGTATCTAAGTGTGTGTGTATAAATACATAGCTTACATCTAATACAGAATCAATACAGTACAGAATGCAAGTATGGTGGCCACGTCCCACAATGCACCACACAGGATGACGCACTTTCCCAAGTTCTCTTAATTGTTTGATCAACACCGTCTTGTGCTTTTGTCTTTGTTGACACTAATGAAATTAATGTTCATGCAAAAAAAAAATGTTTTTCTGAAGTGGTTTAAACAATAACCGACTAAGGATGTAAATTTGCTTTGCTAAAGTCATTTATAATTACATAATAAATGCATATTAATATGCAACGTCTCATTAAAAAAAAAAAAAAAAACTCAGTAGAAACAAACATCGTTCCCAATCCTTGTTCCCTTCATTGTTCCCCTCAGTGGCTTAGAAAAATGGGATTCATATGCTTTGATTTTTGTACTGATGTTCCAATGTTTACAATCAAAAACTGACATGTTGGAAAACACACTTGTAAATGTTTCCAGGTGTGTGAAAGTTGAGAAGGTGATGGAGAAACTGGTTGAACTGACTGAAGCCGTGGAGAACAGATTGGTTGCAGGAGCAGTAACATCAGCAGCTCTAAAACCACGGACAGCAGATTCCTACAACCCATCTGTAAGTTATTCACTAAGCCTTTAATATTTTCATAAATTTTAGTAAAACAGATCTAATTTTCAGTAGCGGTTCTAGACCAACATTAGAGGGGGGCCAGGCTGGGGCCAGCTGCTTTGTTAGAGAGGCACACTGATGAGAAAATAATGCAAAATACACACTTCAAAATTTTCTAAACTGACTGTATAATTACAGCAATATAATAGACACAATTCATTTACATTTACAGTAGTTTTAGATAAAATTGTTTTGTGATATTTTCAAATTTGAACTTTTGCAAAAAGTCTTCATATGTGGAATCTGTTACAGTCACAATATGAAAAAGATAGTTGCTTCAGCGTCTTATCTTGAAAAACACTTTTTTTTAACAAGAACAATTAAAAACAAAATCTTAACATTCAGTGTAACACTGACTCAAACAGCACCAACTTGACAAGAAACCGTTGCCACGGTATCCATTTGTTCTACACTAACTGTTGTGGTTTTTGTGATTTTTGGAAAACCGATCAACAAATAGATCAAGATTGAAAGTCTTTGCTTGTTTAGACTCAATACTTAGTACGCCCAGATTGCTTAATCTCTCATCAGTTATGGTTGATCTAAGGTAAGTTTTCACCAGTTTTAAGGTTGAAAAACTTTGCTGACAAGAAGCAGTGCTTACTGGAATTGCAACCGCTATCTTGCAGAGTCTGAAGAGCTCAAAAAGAAAAAACACATTCCCAACAAAGTCATCACCATTTGAATCATCCAATTGTGCAAATGAGAACAGTTGTCGCGTTGAGAAATGCATCACTTTTGGGATTCAGAGCTTGGATGCTATTCATGATGTCACAGCTTTTCTTTGAAAATCGCTTGTTAAGCTCAGAGCGCATCTGATCAATGACAGGATAGAAAAAGACTGAGCGAAAAAGTCTTTATCCTGTTCTGACTCTCTGACCAACACTAGTAAAAACAAATTTGTCCCTAAATTTGCAGCTTAGCTTTTTTGGCCGTTTTGTTCCTGCCTGTGTTGCAGACTCACATTCATCAGAAATGTTCAACACTTCAGTCCACAAGTTATCAAAAAGTGACTCCTGTCTGAAGTCTGAACCAAAGCACTGACCAAGTCAACAGCTTTGGAAAAATGAAGTGTTGATGACTGCATTATGTCAGATAGAAGTTTTTGTTTCTCCAAACAGTTTACAGAGAATCACAAGATGCACCATGAAACAAAGTCTACCTGTGCTAGCAGACCTCGGGTCTCAATAGATCCATCATCTTTGCTTTCCTGGGCTACCTCTAGCAGCACTCGCTTAAGGGCAGGTCATCTATCTTTAATGTTTCGCTGCTGCAGCTCTCTTGCTGCACCTTCATACTTGTCTTTTTGTATTGCTAACCGTTTAGGATGGACATATGATCCAGAAGTGAACACATACAGTTTTTCAAGCAAAGAGAAGAATTCATCTGGCTCTGGAGATTTAACTGTATCTACTAACACTAAATTGAGACAGTGGGCATTACAGTAGATGTAAAAGGCACAATATTTAGCTTTCTCTTTGATTCTTGCCTGAACTCCTGAATGCTTACCACTCATGACAGCAGCACCATTGTATGCCTACAAGATTGTTTTTATATTCCAGATCATGACTCTCCAGTATGTGGATCATTTTTCACTAAGCCCTTCTATTCTATTCTATTCTACAGTCATTTAGCAGACGCTTTTATCCAAAGCGACTTACATTTGAGAGGAAGAACAACACAAGCATGAATTCAAACAAGATGGGACGTCATAATTAAGTGATAGTCAGACCGCTTTTGAGTCCAGTTGGACCCAGGTGCTGTCATGTAGTGCTAGTGCAGTGCATATAATTTTTTTTTTATTTTTTTTTTTTTAGTCATTTTATTTAAATACAGGATCACGATTTCATCACACAATATCAAGTAGGTCATAAGTGCACACAGCTTCTTCAGTACTTGGTTGAGCCAAAAAGCTGGACAAATCTTTCTGACTCATTTAGTTAAGCTAAATGTGGAAATGCTCCTTAAACAACTGAGTCTTTAGCTTGGTCTTAAAAGTGGATACGGACTCTGCGGATCGGACGGAGTTTGGTAGATCGTTCCACCACCGGGGAACAACAGAGGAGAAGAGTCTAGCTACTGATTTTGCGCCACGTTGTGGTGGGAGCATTAGGGGGACCTTCTGCATCCAGCCTCTCAGCAGAGAAAAATGGAGAAAACTTTAGTTAATTGCTCCATTATAATAGTATCTGAGTATTACTGACATTTGCTCTGATATGATGCTAAAGACGCCACTGCTTTGCACTTCCTCTGTAATTTCATTTCCAGCCATGTCAGCCAGGCAATCCAGAAGCTCATTGTGAATTATTTTACTTTTGTACTTCGTATAGTGTTTAGACGTCAACCTTTTCTTCACAGTTTTGTCGTGGTTAGCAATTATTTCTAGAATTGCCATTAAGTTCTGTTTATTATCAGAGGCAGCAGACTCATTGTGTCCTCTCTGAGCGATGCTTTGGGTGGCAGTCAGTAGAAGCACTTCTATTGTTTTCATGTAGTCCCGGTTTTCTTTAACTTGCCAGTGTTGCATTACTGGTTACAGCTCTGTGATGGTCTCTCCATGCAATCATTGCATGTTTGTGCCTCTCAGATTTGGCATGGATGGAAAAGCTGTAAGTAGCCTTCTTCCAGCTATTACATCCAGATGGTGCATCAAATACTGTGTCTGCAGTTTTAGGAGGACTAAAATGTCTGCAACAATATGCAGAGTCCAGTTGTTTTGAATATTCAAGCCAGGGGTGAAATTCAAACCATGCTGCCTTGAAACGTCTCCTTCGGTCCCCCATCAAGGCCCGTGGAAAGATTTTCAGCTTTGGCTGCACTGGTTGGGCCTCTCTGGTCATGCTGATACTTGAGGGAAATGTTTTTCAGAAACAAGATAGAAAAAGATCAATGCATATGAAATGGCCAGAATTAAACACCATTTCAATTACTATATTAAATACCGTATAATGAATAAGTCTAATGATGATGATGATGATAATAATAAGAAGAAAAATATTAATTCTTATTGTATCTGTTCACTTCTGGATCATATGTCCACCCTAAATGGTTAGCAATACAAAAAGACATGTATGATTGTATCATTTCAATCATAAAAAATGTGAGCTGCACTGCTTTAAAAAGATGCAGGTATCTTTTTTTTTTTTTCCACAACAAACCTGATGGTCCATTGCTCGTGGATGCACCTGTATTCTCTGCCTGCATCTGACTCTCTGCATCACCCTCAGTCACATCATCCGAGTCCATCTCTTCCTCCTGCTCTCTTTGTTGTCCCTAAAATCACCCTCTCCCTGTACAGTCTCCTCTTCTACCCAGGCCTCTGTTTTTCCCTCAGTTTCCACTTCTTGCCTTTTCTCTGCTGTCCTCTCAACATCTGGACCATCTGGCTCTGTATCATGTTCATTGTTGACTTTACACTTAGGGATGAAATGGGACAGTTTTGTTTGTATACGGGAGGAAAACAAAGTATTTCACAACACTTTAGCGTCCTATTATGTACACACATTGGTACTGGTTTTCTTGAATTAATTGGCTCTGCTAACTAATGTACTTTCTATTAAAAACTGATAGATTCATTTATAGTATAAGCTCAACTCTGACAAGCCACTACTAATTTGAGAAATGTACATGCTTATGCTAGCATAAACCTTGAGCACGCGCAAACGGTTGAAAGGTGGCTTTACATTTTCACTACTTACTTTAATCAGTGGGAACATTTCCTGGTAAAATATCTTCCTCTGCTACGGTTAATCCAAGACAGAAAAGTTGCTAACCTTTAATTCTCCTCAGTTGCCTGATTCTGTAGCTCCGTGCTGCTAGTTGTATGCGTCTGCTTTCTATTCATCTATGAATTACAATTGGATGCGCTAACCACCGGTGGTGCATTGCTCTATTAGGTCCAACTGGAAAACTGAGCCACGTCTCGCGTCATGGGAAATTATTGCTAAAATTTTCATATGTATTAATGCCTTAGGCTTTGCCCTCAGCAGAGGGGCCACAGGGGGGTCCAAGCTTGCTGTCAGGGTGGCACTGGCCCACCCTGGACCCCCCCCTAGAACCGCCGATGCTAACATGCATCTTTATAAACTGTTATTAATGTTACAAGCTGGGACCCAGGACCTCCCCCATAGAGGGGAGGGCCCCGGAGGCTCTGAACATTCAGAGCCACTGTGATAAATAACCACACATTGTCCCTATTTTAGGAAAAAATGGTAAGGCTATATGTTAAACTTTATGGAACCACTGCCTTAGATAAAATATGTCTGCAAACACAGGCACAAACAAAAACAATCTAAACAGACAGAAATTATAAGCCGCTGTAATGAGGTATTTCAAAAGTTGGTCAAAATATTTTTCTCACATGATCTAAATTTTTATCTGTTTGTGATATTGGCTGTTTCAGAGTGAGGTAAAAACGATCCACAGGAGTCTGAAGGGGCATAAATACAGGGGAAATGAGAGGTAAGACATCTGTAACCATTTAATAGCCTGTAAGCTGATTACAAGATATGTATTTTTTTATGCAGCATCACTTTCAGTGATTATTTAATCTTCAGACCATAAACTAATGATGCTTTAGTCCATCTTAAATTGACTCAGATACAAAAATAATGGCACTTTGATTTTACATAGTCACCAACAAATTTTCAGAGCAGATTTTGTATTTGTCATGTTTCATGTTGCTTTGTTGTGTTTTCTGTGATGTACTTTTAGAAAATGGCTCTGTAGAAAAGGCCCCAAAGTCCTCAGTTCATTTAGTTGTTGTCAGCTGATATTCCAGTGTATTGCAAGAGGTGGGCCAGTTTAGCAGTTAGTTATATTGCGGGTGACGTCATCTGGCAGAGTTTTTCATGTGTAACCGTCGTGGTGGACTGCGGTCGCGTGTATGGGCAGCGTGTGCGTGAATGACCAGTGAGTATGGCTGGCACACCACCTTTGTTGTGTTTGGAATGACATACGGCGGGGTATTTTCTGTTATTTATGGCAAGCAAAGTTCGGAGCTTGGACACGTTAATTACTCTGTGCCTGCGGCTAATTAGCCACTTAGCCTTCCCGTGCCCACACCTTGGATTTAAATGTGTTCTTGTTGTAAGTTACGTATGTTTATGCATAGTCCGGGTTCAGTACAGTAGTGCGAGTGTTACTGCTGCAGCAAAATGCGCTGTAAGTTGCGCAAAGTAGTGTTTTATCGCCTAACGGGCGAAGCTAATGTTAACGTGTTACCGGAAGTAGCAAATGGAGACCTTCATAATAAGAGTGCTTTGCTAGTTCCATTACCGGAAGTGCTCTTGCTACTATTGATGGTAGCTTGACCAGACCGAAAACTCAGTGTATTGAATGTGTAGTTGGGGATTTAGTGTTTGTTTATTATATTGATCAAAGGGACATGTGCTTTCAAGCTATTTACCTTGTGTTTATTTTCTGGTTATATCATTTACACTGACCTAAGTTATGTTTGTATTGTTCATTATAGAAAACCACACATCCACACACAACTGAGCAATAAAGTGGAGAACGAATCTACATCGGACTCTCAGTCTTTATTATCCCATACTATGAGCGGCCTGAAGAAGTGCTCTGGCCGGCACCCCTGTGTGAACTCGGTGATCAAACCCTGAGTCAGCACCTCCCAGCCACTCCATTGCTTTCTCCACAACAGGCTCCCTCGGGAAAAAGTTGTCAAACCAAAAGCATATTACCCTGCTATTTAAGCAAACAATAAAAGAAGAAAATATACTATTTTTCAGGTGTTTCAAGTTCAAATGTAAGTTGCTTTGGATTAAAGCATCTGCTAAATGACTGTAGAATAGAATAGAACAGAGTAGAATAGAATAAGTGTATAAAGTAAGATTAGTTTCAAACAACTCTTGTGGCAAAATAAAATTTTAATAGGGTGAAGACTGCTTTAAGTTAGTTTTATTGTCAGTTTAATGTACTTGTTCCAACATTTTAAAGTTTTGATTACGTTGACAAAAATGTGATTTTTCCATTGGGAATATTTTTAGAAAATACAAAAAAGTAAGAAAAAGGTCAAATTAGAAATACAGAGAAGAAAATGTGCACACATGCAAATAGGACTGATTAATAAACAGATGTGCAAAGAAAGCAGCTGGTTAAAAGTTAAGGTTTTTACTCAAAATTCTCAAGAGCTCAAAACACATTTACCAACCCAGAACCAGCATGGTACCATTTAAACCTGCACCTGTTGCTAACGAGTTAACGTGACTGTTAACAGCTAAAACAAGACCATCAGAAATGGCCTGGGGTCATTTTTATGTTTAATTAAATAAGCCAGAGGTTCATAGCATCAGTCTGTTTAACCGGTACATTAATAAAAGATTTCAGATTACCCTTCCAAATCTGACATGAAGATAATCTACAGTTCAGCACAGGAAGCTAGTAACTATTACTGGGCTAATCTTCCCTTCCTCTCAAAGTATGGTATTTTCTTGTTTTACTTGACATGAGAAAGATATCCCATTCTTCACACTTAGGCTCATCTTTTTCAATTAGCTCAGCAGCTGAACATATATGCTGGCTAACGGTTAGCTAACGTATAATCTGGTTTTGGCTGCCTGCAGAAATAAATATTACTGGTAACTAATTAAACTGAACATAAATAAGTTTACTTACGTATTAATGCTCGTGGTCATGCTTTACGTGATGTCCAGTCTACCAAAAAGAAAAAAATGTCCTCACGCAATTAAGGTTATTCCAAGAAGCTGTCCAGGTGAGTCCAGGAAGACAAGACAACCGGCCCTCTTAGACCAATTCTGTGTTAACAACTCAAGAGGTGTTAAAGTCACACTGAAGAGTTGTTTTTAACACCAACAGTAACAACACCAACTCTTTTAGAAAAATTACTCAAGTTGAATTAAACCCCCAAAGAGTTGAAATGACTATTACTGTACTCTCAACTCTAACAGTGCAGGAATTGTGCCTGTGAACTGTATCCATGCCTGTCCTGCTGGACACCAGTGGTAAGTAAAACCTCATGCTGAGGAAAGAGGCCTTTCAGACTGTACACATTTGTCTCAGATGTCACCTGTAGCAGCTGACAAATTCCAAAAAAGCGGAAGTATCAGTGGATATAGAAGCTAATAATTAGCCACGGGAGGAATTTGGTGAGGCAGTGGAGAAGGACTTTACGTCCAGCAAACCGTTAAAGGACTAAGGAAGGGAAAGCGGGGTCCAACCTGGGTAGAGAAATGTTAACTTGAACATGACTTACAACCAAGATTTGGATTACCTTCCAAACCCAATGGATTTGATTTGATTCAATAAGATTAGAAGCTTTGTCATTTTACAGCTTGTTTAACAGCAACAGCCATCAAATGTTCATCCCAGTACATATATACAAACAAACAGCCACATGTATATAAATAAATAAATACTCAAGCCACCATAGAAGTTAAAGCAAGAACTGAAAGGTGTGTAAGATTATTGAGAGTGTGAAGAGTTGTCAGGACAGCAGTCTATTATTGTGTAGGATGGTAGGGTGATGGGGGAGGGGTTAGTCTTCACCACCATGAGGAAGGAGCTGTTTAAGTCTGTTGGTCTGAGATTTTATGACTCTGAGCCTCCCATAGTGGAGGGTGACGAACAGAGTGTCCTGGGTGGCTGGCGTCTCGTCAGATCTTTGTGGCCCGTCTGAGGAGACAGCTTGAAAAGATCCAGGGTGGTGGTATCATTTGTAGTTGGTCAGTTGTCGGCAGCATTTTATATAAAAAAGTTTGGTCACTTCCTGGTTGACAAATAAAAATACCTGCCCAGGGTTAAGCGTTTGAAGTGATTGATGAAAATCAAATGTTATTACTACTTGGTTGGTGTTAAATATAAAAAGTGATTGGTTGGGTTGAGATTTAGTGGTTCTAACTCTAATTTATTTGGTTGGAGTTAAATACAATTTTCCAAATGATTCTGCATGTAGGATTTCACCTGATGAACCAACGTGTTTATACCTGATCAGCTGTTCCTGAGACAGATCAATAGAAAAATCAGTCATACTGAGGCGAGACACCGACTTCCGGCTACCTGCAAACACAGAAACATCCTGATCAAAGCTGTCATTTAACGCATCGCACCGACTTCTTCTCTAACCTGAGTTTAGTTCAGGTACCAATGTTTTATTCTGTTGTTTCTGATCAGATGAAACTTGATTTCTTACTCTTGTCTTTGAGGATGGGACTCTCTTTCCTTCGGTTTCCACTAAATGTGTGAATTAATGTGGCAAAGACACCTTTTCTGTCCATCAGCTCAATGTAGGAGCCCATCTCCGAGATGTGCCCGTCTTCCATCACAAGGATCAGGTCTGCTTTGGACAGGAAGCTGAGGCCATGAGTCACCAGAACCCGGGTCTACACAAACACATCACAATCCTTAAAACTTGTCTGAATACCATGTAATAGCATTTAAACTGTACTGGTCCAAATTGCTCTCTGAAGTCCTAAGTATCAGCTTCACATCTAGTTTTTAGAGCCTGTAGTCAACTTTCCAAACTTGGGACATGTTGAGGCACTTCCATAATGTGTGGTCTAACAAAGTCCTCAACACATGACAGGGTCTGAGTCATGGTGAGTTCTGGAGTGCTGCCAGGTCCCTAATCAGTAAAGATGCCAATGATGAAAAGAAACTAATGGCACCTGCAGCATCTCACCTTGTCTTTGAGAAGTCCACTTGGTCCGATGACCCGATCAAAGATATGTTGTCCCACATGAGCATCAACAGCTGATAGCGGGTCATCCAGGAGGTAAACATCTGATCTCCTGTAGACGGCCCGGGCCAGACTCACCCTCTGCTTCTGTCCTCCAGAAAGGTTAAGGCCCTGAAGTCACCAGAAAAAAGATCAGTTTGACCAGAAAACTGAACCCCACAGGTAAAATATTTGCTAGGTTAGAAGATCAGTGTGTGGTCAAAAATCTGCCTCCAGAAGTGGATAGTCTTCTGAAAGCCTGCGGTGTACCTTCTCCCCAATCTCTGTGCCATCTCCCGCAGGAAGGATGTCGAGGTCTGGCAGCAGAGCACAGGCCTCGAGCACATGGTGGTACCAGCTCTCCATTCGCTCACCACCAAACAAGACATTGTCCTTCAGAGAGGCATTCTGGATCCAGGCCTGCTGTGGGACATAGGCCACTGAACCCTGCACACACAGTCCAAATTACTTTGACACAATTTATTGAGATAATTGGATTACATTTCAATGTAAATAGAAGTCCAGCAGCTGTGACATTTCTCAACATCCCACAATCCAGATGAACAAGATCTTTATTCTTCCACGTTGAACTTAATTTGCTTAGCCATCATTTTCCTCTCCGTCACCACCTCCACCAAATCGAGGGGGCATCCCAGGACAGAGCTGGCCTTCTTAACCAGTATGATGGTTTTAGTGACCTGCTGCTACAATCTGTGGAGATTCTGACTGTGTAGTTATTATTGGTGATTTTAACATCCATGTAGACAACCCTCAGGACAGAGGGACTAAAGACCTGAGTAACAGTCTGGAGAGCATTGGGCTGAGTCAGCATATAACAGAGCCCACACACATTAAAGGACACACTCTGGATTTACTGGTGTGGAAGGTTTGGATGTTTTCATGGTTACTGTGTGTGATGTAGGCCTGTCTGATCATTACTGTGTTTTCTTTGGGAATACGATTCCTGTTCACATTAATGTCTCAATGGAGGTGATCACAGAACTTGTATAACTGAAAACATGAGTGGGATGTTTAACCAGGTCTTCTCTTCAACACCTGGCTTGTCAGGGGCTTCAGCCAATGAGCTTGTTGCTAGTTTTAATGCTAACATGCTAAATATTATGGATGCTACTGCTCCTGTTAAGGTGAAGGTTGTTTCTGGAAGGAAAAAGTCTCCATGGAGAAATTCCACACTGGTGAAAAATAGAAAAAGAGAGTGTCGGAAAGCCGAGCGCAGATGGAGAAAAACACATCTACAGGTTCATTATGACATGTATGAAGAGAAACTTCACTCTTATAATTTACACCTGAGGAATGCAGGAAGTCCTATTTCTCTGACATTATTAGCAGAAAGTGTGTGAAATGAGTTTGCCAAATTTTTCAGACAAAATCCAGAATATCCGACCAACAGTTGGTTCATCAGCAGCAGGTTCAGGAGACATACTGGTCCATGAAAACCAGTTTAACCACCATGACACAGTTTAATCCATCAACAGCAAAGATCTGGGCGACATCTTACATCAGCTGAACTTCTCCTCTTGCTACTTGGACGTCCTGCCCACAGGTTTCTTCAAAAAGGTCTCAAAGACTCTGGAACCACATCTGGTCCAGATTGTGAACAGGTCAGCGTTTCCGGGTGTCTTCCCAGAACTTCTAAAAACAATTGTAATCAAACCTCTGCTAAAAAGGGACAATCTAGACACAAATGAGCAACTACAGGCCGATCTCAGATCTTCTGTTTCTAAGTAAGATAATCAAAAAAGCAGTTTTTCATCAACTAAACGACTTTTTAACACAAAACAACTGCTACGATGTCTTCCAGTCAGGATTTAGACGGCACCACAGCACTGAGATGCTCTGACCAAAGTCATTAATGACATATGTTTGAATACAGATGATGGAAAAATGTCAGTCTTAGTCTTACTGGACCTCAGTGCTGCATTTGATACAGTCGGCCTCAAAATATTACTCCCGGCTGGAGAACTGAGTGGGCCTCTCTGGCGCTGCACTGGTTTAAATTTTATTTAGAAAACAGGAAGTACTTTGTGTCAATAGGCAACTTTAGATCTGAGCAGACAAGAATTACATGTGCCTGGAGCAAATAAACACCTCGATGAAGGCAAATTTTCTACAGTTAAATGAAGACAAAACTGAGATTATTCTGTTTGGTAGAAAGAGAAGAGGGTCAGCATTGGTAAACACCTGGAGACTCGGGCTCTTAAAATCACCAACAAGTTCGTAACCTGGGAGTGTTGATAGACTCAGACCTGACTTTCAGCAGACACATCAAAGCTTCACTAAGAAGCTTTTTACCATCAACAGAATTAAAAGTTTAGTCTCCCAGAAAGACCAAGAGAAACTCATCCATGCATTCATCTCCAGTAGGCTGGATTACTGTAATGGTCTTTAACAGGACTTCCTAAAAAGAGCATTAAACATCTGCAGCTCATCCAAAACGCTGCTGCTTGAGTTTTAACCAGGACTAAGAGATCTGAACACATCACACCGGTTTTGAAATCTTTACACTGGCTTTCAGTTTATACAGGTTTCCAGTCAGTCACAGAATAGATTTTAAACCCTTCTGCTTGTTTACAAATCCCATAACGATTTAGGCCCAGAATACATCTGTGATATGTTCAGAGAATATAAACCTAGCAGAGCTCTTAGATCCAAAGACTCTGGTCAACTAGTCCAGGCCAGAGTCCAGACTAAACATGGAGAAGCAGCATTTAGCTGTTATGCTGCAAACAAGTGGAACAAACTGCCAGTGGAGATTAAACTTTCCCCAAATGTAGACATTTTTAAATCCAGGTTAAAAACTTTTCTTTTCTCATGCGCCTATGCATGAAATCTGCACAGAAACTTTTTAACTTATCTTGCTTTTAATCATTTTAACGTAATTTATTATTTAATGTGTTGATGCCTTTTACTATTTCTAAATACCTGTAATGTCTTTGTTTTATGTAAAGCACTTTGAATTGTCCTGTACATGAAATGTGTTGTACAAATAAACTGCCTTGCCTAAAAACCAACCAGGCCAGAAATCTAGGTGTAATGATGGACTCAGTATGAACCTACCAGAACCATCAGGTCATCTGGATCCAGTTTCTTATCAGTTCCCAGAGCCCGAACCAGACATGGAGAAGCTGCATTCAGCTTTTATGCTACACATGTCTGGAACAAACTCCCAGAAAGCCTCAGATCAGCTGAAACCCTCTTTGTTTTTTAATGCACTTGTATTGTTTTCTGCACCCTGCTGTAATGTTTTATGTAAAACACTTTGAATTGTCTTGTACATGAAATGTGCTATACATATGCTTTGTCTTAACCCGACGTGGGCTGACACAATGGCTGACACCTCACTGACGCTTCAGTGCACCGTGGGGTAAAGTACCTGGAGCTGACACAGCTGCTCCCACTTTGCTTGATTACAACCGGCTGAAACCGCCTCTATCTGCTTTGCCCTGAGCAGTACACAGTGGATGTGGCCTGTGTCATGGCTTCAACTGCTTGTAGAGAGAAGGTGCTAACGACAGAGCCCCACATTAGCAATGTAAACAATAACCCGAAACCAAGACAGAAACTCAAGCAGTAACTCACCGAACTGACTGGACCATCCATGACCCTAAATCACTGCTTAATCTCACCAGGTCAGCACACACCAGACATCAAGTCAAATCAACTTTATTTATAGGCACTTTTAAAAACAACATGTTGGCCACAGTCCTGTACAACTAAGAGTGATAAAATAGAAATTAAACTTTGGGGACCTAAACAATAAAACAGATATAAAAGACTAAAAACACAAGTATGAAACAAACAATCAGAAAAAATGCCAAAGCTCAGTCTGGTTTGAAAGCAAGAGAGTAAAAATAAGTCTTTAAACTAGTTTTTAAAATGTCCAGGAACTTTGGGTGGATCTCGTCCTTTCCCTGGGTCCTGCCACCAAAGAGTTTTTTTTACCATCATAGCAACCTCAGCCCAGGAGATAAAACAGCCACCCTTGGACCACCAGGATCCCCACCTTGAGTCACCACCCAAACAGCAATACACCCAACTCCTATGACCTCTTCTGCAGTTGGTGATCCCACAGAAGGGGTCCCCTGTCACCTTCCGGGCTGAGTTTGAGTGGTTCCCCATGGGTAAAAGCACGACCACCAGGCTCTCCCATGCCCCACCTTCAGGCCTGGCTCCAGAGGGGGCCCTGGTGACCATGTCAGAGCAAGAGAAATTTAAAACCAGTGGTGTTCTGCATCATAGGGGTGTGATGAACCTAATTTGTCTGCCATGGGTGACCCTACCAGGGGTAAAAGCCCCCATCAACATAGCTCCCAGGACCATTAGGACACTCAGCCCCCTCCAACACAGTTACTGCAGAAATGCTCAGGTTGTATTGCTCTACAATACACAAAGGCAAGGTGCAAAAGAAACATTAATAGAATAATTAAATAAAAAGGTATTAAAAAGAAATAGAACAAATTAAAATAGTTAGAAAGCTACATCGGAATACATACAGTATATGATACCGACATCAATGGGAAATGCATCATCATCATTTCTGTAATCATCACCATGTATTTACTTCCTCCAACCTCCGATTATCAGCATGACACATCACACTGTGTCATTATTTATCTAGTTGGATTATATTCAATTAGTACATCACACTTGCAAACATTTCTGCAGGCTGGAATCTATGATAAATGTGCCAATATCACCACCTTGTGGACACAGAGGGTGTAACCTCATAGTAGCACAATGTATGTCCATGCACAGACAAGCATTACTGCCACTTCTCCAGACAGAGGAGGTCACACCTGGTTTCCATGGAAATGTGTAACTTTGGGCAGACTGTTAATTGTCTAAGAGATTACCAAAGCAGTACCACCGTCTTCTTCTGCTGGACACTTGCTAATACAAGTTTAGCTGTGGATGAACTAGAGATGGGATTTATGGCTCTTTGAAGGGAGCCGGATCTTGAGGAGCCGTTCCTTTCAAAGAGCCATTCAAAAGACTGGCTCGTTCTCACAATATCTCACAAAATTTCACAATATATAAGAATGACAAACAACCAAAATATGTACCTATATAAAATCTACTATACAATATAAAATAATTATAGGAAAATATAGATAAAAAAGGATAAACCTGAGCAGTCAGTGCAAATTCTAGTAAATGTTTTGGATAGAACTCATAGTATTTGTTTCCAAAACAGGATTTACTACTCTTTGACTAGACACAGCTTCACGGATCAGATCACAAGCATCACAACAGATCAGTTTTGTGGAACTATAAGGCGGTAAATACAGAACACATAACGGCACACACTAGCACATTACATCACTTCCTTTAAATAGACACTATAATAAAGTAATAAACAAATGTCTAAAAGTCTTGAGAAAATAGTTTTAACTCAACTTCTTCAGCTCTCCTCTGACCTGGTCAACATGTATCTGGGTGGAGGTGTGGAGATGATGGAGTAGCATCAGTGGAGGGCTGAGCAGGCGGCTGGGGAGGGCTCAGCCAGGGTTACGGTTAAGTTGAAGTGGGGGGAGGATGGGCTGTAGGGATGTAGGTGAAGAAGGTGAGGAAGAGGAAGGAGAAGGAGGAGGGGTTCTGAGCTGGTTAAAATGGTTAAAAATGTTTAGCTCATTTGTTTTTTTTACTGTCCCCTCCACAGCTCTTTTGCTGTTGTTGTAGCCTGTGATGTTTTTCATGTCATCCAGGACTTTCCTCACGCTGTTATCCTTCAACTTGTCCTGAAGATGTCCTTTGCCTTCCTCACACATCAGTTCACCTCCTACTGACTTCACTGTTTCTCTGTCTTTACTCCTAAATGCCATTTTCTTTTTGTTGAGGACAACTTTGACTTCCTTTGTTACCCACGGTTTGTTGTTATGGTAACACTGTACAGTCTTAGAAGGGGCAACTGCATCCACAAAAAAGTTGAGATAATCCATAATGCAATGGACTACTCCATCACTGTCCTTTTCGTGTGGGTTCAACAAGACATCCTAGTTTGTGGTGTCTGAGCAGTCTTGCAGGGCTTTCTCTATGTAGCCCCAATCCAGGTAGCTAAGGGTTAACCCGTTAATGTGGTGGTAGTACTGTGGGCGGGGCACTGGGAACGATATTTATGCTGAAAGAACTAATACTGGTAAACAGGAGAAACAATGCTTATCAGCATTTACCCTTTTAGACTTTATTATTATTATTATTATTGCAGTGCCTCCAATTCTTATGAAAATATGCGAATCACTCTGGTTTCACTCAGAATAATAAACTTTGTTAAACCTTATTTATAACTGTGTGACCCTTTAACATGAAGTCTGACACCACAAAAAAAAATGAAGAATTTACAAACAAACATATTGCTAATGCAAAAAATGCAAATAAAAAGAAGGTTTGCAGTGTTAAAACACACAGAGATATCTTCCCTTTTGTTACAAACCCTTTTTAAACCAGGGGAAACAAGGCCAGTAACAAAACAGGCCAGACTCACAATAAGGCTATAACACAAATATTTATTAATAACAAACCAGGGTTCAAACACAAATACTCTATGATAATAACAAAAGGTGTCCTATAAAAGGAAGTATACCATGTACGGCGAAATACACACAAAAGAAAATGAAAAGATAACAAAAGGCGTCCTTATTCAAGCAACAATTAGCTCTATAATTTAACAGGTCTTTAACAAACAAAACAACTTTTTACAACCCAAAACTCTCCATACACAAAAATACTAAACGTCTCCTAATGAGAATGTAAACCCAAAACGTCTATACAAAACGAAATACAAAAACGTCTCCTACTGAGAAAACCAAAACTCTATACAAAACTCAATGCTTCTCAAAAATCAGAGCATCTCTTCTCAATACTCAAACAACGTAAGAATGCACACAAACTAGGGAAACCCTTCTCAAAAACCACAAGGGTTAATCACAGCCAATCTCACACACAAATCCCAAATTGGCAAACTGTGCACCCATGGTACACAGCTGCCCTGAATGATTGCAGTCCCATTCCTTTTAAAGCCCAGGAGTGCTCTCCTGGGCTTTAGAGGTTCCCTCCTTGAGATTGGTCGCTGTCGGTTCCACTCTTCCTCCAAATGGACCAATCCCAAAGGAAGGCGGAAGAGGGGAGAGGTTTCATGCAGATTCTGCAGCCAGTCCTCTATATGTAACCATTCAGCAGAATTTGCACATACAACAGGCCAGAAGCCTGTGGACGTAACACCTTTATTTTCAGTTCAGATTTTACCTACATGGCATTAAACAAGTCCGATACACTGCTCGGGTTCAGTCGCTTCACCTGTACACAAGCAGAAAATAAAATGCATGTGCTTTGTTTTACTCACAAATCCTTTTGAAGAAGAAGATGAATTAAAAGGTGACCAAAAGTGCCATTTATTTCCTGGTTGCTGGAAGGCTGCGATGCGATTGGCCGGGTGATAAGCCAACCAGAGGGGAGGGTGCGTCTGGTCTAGCCACTCCTAACAGACATCAGGGCCTGGCATTTGCATGCATGATGAGCCTCAGGTGGCAGCAATGAGCACTGTCCGTAACAAGGTGCAATGGATGGTTAAGACCTTGTCTGTGACCATGCGGATCCCTCTTGGCAACGTGGTTGAAATTTACTTTACACTCTGGGCCGTATGGAGAACACTTGAGTCAAACTCGACTGGTCTATCTACAGCAGAAAGAGCCAAACAATTCCTCTTGGTCCATCCTCACAGGGGTATATAGTCCAAAACAGGACCGTGGACTCTTCATCTACTAGTATTTTATGACCATTTTCCCCGTAGCTTAGTTCCCCGTAGCAGCCAAATGCCACAGCCATAGAGGTCACTTTTCCTTGCTTCACTTACATCCCATGCACACACATGTGACTGGACACTGGGTTTACACCAACCAGTGTAATAAAAGAAATACAAAATTGACAACAACACGTTAGGTTGTGGACAGGGCATGCTGTGGACATGTACATTACGGTGAAAGCTTGCAGCAAATACAAACAGCACTTGACTAAAAATACATTCCAAACAACTTTCATTGGATTAAAGCTCATTTGAACAATTTATGAACACTTTATTAATGAATAAATAACTAGGTTTTGCTGTGATTTTAACCACAGTTAATGCATTTTAACTTGTTTTTAATATATTTATACTTTACATTCTATAGTCTGAAATAAATATTTTAGATTGGGTTACATCTACATCAGGAGAACATTTCCTGATAGAGCTTTTAGTGACTGGCTGCCCTCTTACAAGTGGAATGTAATGTTACTGCAGGAAAACCAGGTTGTAGTCAGACTTCCCTAGGGTGGGAGGGGAGTCGCTTGGCTTGCAGCCTTTACATTTACATACAGAAAGTCTATTGTCCTGTTCTACCTTGTGGGACAACCTGATGGAAGGCAGTGAGAGTGGAGTCCAGAGTTGCATGATTAAAATTACCCAGAAAATGATTATAAGTGCATCAGGATGCTTTGTCTGCAGCAATTGTTGCATCTGTGGCCAGTGGAATGAAAACACAGAGAGCAGTCACATGACTGTTCACGTGGGAGATAGTAGGGCCTTATACTGGCTTACAAAACAATAACCCAAACGGCTCCGGTCTACCTCCACTCCTTAATCCAGAGCTACACTCCCTCTCCACAGTTACGCTCTGCCAATGAAAGACGCCTAGTGCTCCCACCACAAGGTGGCACCACATCAGTAGCTAGACTCTTCTCCTCTGCTGTTCCCCGGTGGTGGAACGATCTACCAAACTCCATCCGATCCACAGAGTCCTTATCCACTTTTAAAAGCAAGCTAAAGACTCAGTTGTTTAAGGAGCATTTCCACATTTAGCTTCACTAAAGGAGTTAGAAAGATTTGTCCAGCTCTTTGGCTCAACCAAGTACTGAAGAAGCTGCTGCACTTAGGCCCAAGTTGACATTGTGTGATGAAATCGTGCTCTTGTATTTAAATAAAATGACTTAAAAAAAAAAAAAAAAAAAAAAATTATATGCACTGCATCTAGCACTACATGACAGCACCTGGGTCCAACTGGACTCAAAGCAGTCTGACTACCACTTAATTATAACGTCCATCTTGTTTGAATTCATGCTTGTGTTGTTCTTACTCTCAAATTTAAGTCGCTTTGGATAAAAGCATCTGCTAAATGACTGTAGAATAGAATAGAATAGAATAGAATAGAATAGAATAGAATAGTAAGTGGTGGTGCTAGCCGACTGAGCTAGGCAGACTAACACGCTGTGGTCAACTGTCCAGCTGATGGAGCAAGGGGAGTGTCGAGAGCTGGACCAGATGGACGTAATTGCTGTTGAGCTGTTGTGGTGGAAATTCTGGCTGGACCCTCAATGGATGTATCTCCAGCGGGTCTGGAAAGTGATGTCCGGGTAAAGGTGGAGAGCCTCTGGCACAGGTCCAGGCAGGTGCCAGCACAGCTGGAGCAGGTCGGTAGCCAAGTACTGGAACAAACCCATCACTGGCAGGTGAATAGGCAGTAGAACAAGCTAGGCACCGACAAACAAGCTGTAAGTCCTACTGGCCCATATTGTGAATGAGGACTCAGGCAGCGTAGATTGTCAGGAAAGACGGGTGAGGACAGGTGAGTAACACTGACTTCATAAAGACAGACACAGACGGTAACATCAGTGTTACGGCAGATCATGGAAATATAATTTCACAATCTGATAAAACCATAAAAAGTGTGGAGGGTTAAAAGTCTGGAGGGTTAAAATTACTGGTACTAGCGAGCAGTGCCAGCAAGTTGTACCAGTGTTCACTCAATCACTTCCACTGAGACTTTAGACCAGGCCTACTCAATTCAGTCCTACGAGGGCCGCAATCCAGCAGGCTTTCCATGTATCCCTGCACCAACACACCCGAGTCAAATTAGGTGGCTCTAACATTTTATTGGCCCAAAATGGCTGCTGAGATTGCAGCATATGTCCATTACATTGGGAGGTGCATAGCTAGGAAAACTCTTCCCCAAAGAGCTGCACCTTTACAGCACATCACCAACACAGGGCCCCTAGACTCTGTGTGCAAGGACTTTCTCTCTGTGGAGCCTGCTTCAAAGAGCATTGCAAATTTGTTGGTCTTTACAGTTCATTTCACCAGATATGCTCAGGCTTTCCCAATGAAAGATCAGAAAGTCCTAACAGTTTCATTTAATCTTTATTTAATCAGGACATGATCCATCGAGATTAAAAATCTAAAGACATTATGATTAGCTATAGAAATACAAATAAGATCCTACACAACTACACAATACAAGTACAACTAGAAACTAAAAACTCAGATATCTTTTGTTTAAAACTTAAAATAGGGATGAGAGACCCAGCCTTATCCTAGCCTGCAAATCATTCCAAGACCAGGACCTGAAAAAGGACAGACTCCTCTTTCCTGACTCTCTCCGCATAAAAGGCACCTTGAACCTCAGCCAACTACTAACAGTTGGCAGAATCCTCCTTGAGAAGTTTTTTGTTCACTATGGCTTGCCAGCCCACATACACTTGAATCAAGGGCGAGAATTTTGGAGCAAAGTTATTAACGAGCTCCTTACCATGTTGGGCATTTGCAAGTAAAGCATCTCCCCTTAAACCCCCACAGGGAGATCCCCAACCTGAGATGTTCAATTGAACCCTTCTATTAAATGCTAGGCACACTTGATTCTAAACCGAAACACAAATGGAGTCAGTATATAAGGCACCTAGTGCACGCTTACAAATGCACCAGAAACTAAGCTACTGGGTTTTCGCCTCACTTTCTCATATTTGGCAGAGAGGCCTGATTGCCAGTAGATCTGTGTTTTGGCATCCTGTCAGATAAAGAGGATGGCCTACAATACGAGTATGTAGCCAAACTGAGACAGGAGCTATTAGTTGGAGTGCATCTTGTACTGCTTAATTTACAGCTTGTGATTGGGTATTGAACTGTCTTGTCAGTGTGGCTGTTTCCAGTTGGCTGGGGCCGGGTGTTAGAGCGAGAGTAAGAGGAGACCAGGAAAAGGTCGACTTATGCATTGCAGTGCGTGAGGCTTGCAATGCTGCTGCACACGCAGGAACAGCTGAATAGTGCAGATTTTGCATGATTATATGGTGCTGACAAGTGGCTACGCTCCACACGCTAGTGTCATAGACTGCAGCCTTTTGAGAAACCTGTTAATCATTAAGAACGTTGAAGGAGGACTTCGCCATCTTGTTAGTTAGCAGACTATGCTAACTGGATCAGCTAACAACAGAAGACCATCTACATGAGCCCAGGTAGCGCTCCAGGTGACCAGGACAAGCCTGGTAACTCGTCTGGCAATGAGGGAAACCAGACACTACTACATCGCATCCCCAGCTGGATCTTCCATTCCAAGCAGTCAAGAGGTGAAATAAAGCACACTAACATTGACTCTTCAAAAATTGTGACTTCCCCAACTTGCTTTTTTCACTGATTATAAGTAAAAGGGCCTCTACAGTTTTAGCTTCCATGTTCCCCAGCATTGATAAGGCCTGCAACTGGTTTTATTTTTCTTTTCTGAGCACCAGCTGGTGTGTAAGTGAATATGTGGGCCCACAACTGAAGACTCTGTTCAAAGGTTAAATAAATTTTAAAATGTTTTAGTGAAGTGCCTTTTGTGATTTATGTTTATAAGTGGTAATTTGGGCTGAGAAGGGGTAAACACACCCTAAAAACAAAGGGGAGTAGTTCAAACTGGGGGCACTTACCTATTAACAGGGTTAAAGACGAGCTACTCAAGAATTAGGGACATCCTGTCTCACGGCGATGGAGAAACACTGGTCTATGCTTTGTTATTTTCAGATTGGGTTACTGCAATTCCTTATTATTGTCCTGTCCCAGATATGCCCTGAAAAGTCTCCAGCTGATTCAGAATGCTGCAGCAGGTTCTGATGGGAACTAGCAGGAGAGATCATATTTCTCCAGTTTTAGTTTCTCTTCATTGGCTTCCTGTTAAATCCCGGATAGAATTTTAAAATCTTTCTGCTACATATAAAGCGGTCCATGACCGGGCGTCATTGTACATCAAAGATCTCATAGTTCTATAGATTCCCAACCGAGCACTTGGCTCCCAGACTGCAGTTCTACCTGTGGTTCCCCAAGTCTCTAAGAGTCCAATGGGAGGCGGAGCCTTTGGCTCTCAGGCTCCTCTCTGATGGAACCAGCTCCCAGTTTGGTTTCAGGAAGCAGAACCTTCCATTTTCAGATCCCAAAAATTATAAACAGCACAGACTAACATAAGGGAGCATCTTCCAACAGCTAAAATCTGATCATTATTGACAAATTATTCATGTAAGTTTTTTTTTTTTTAAACAAGACATCTGTGGTCACTGCACATGCTCAGTAGTGTTTCTCCCTTAGGCCCCTCATCCTGAAGACATCATAAGAGCTTTTCTTTAAGAGTTGCATACATAGTGACTTCGTGGAATTCAAAGTTAAAACTGTTGGTGTTCACCTTGACTGAAACAAGGCCACTCTTCAGGTCCATCTCTCCCAACATGGCCGACAGCAGAGATGACTTCCCAGAGCCAACATGGCCAACCACGACTACCAGAGAACCAGTCTTCACCTTCATGTTTATCCTCTGCAGACACGGCGGAGCACTGCTGGACCAGGAAAAGAACCCTCCTTCAATCACGACACTGTGTCCATCTGAGAAGAAAACATGGTTTTACTTCGCCTGTCTGGTTAAGCTCTACAGTCACCTGCCGGCAGGTCACATATTCATGTCTCCAAGAGTAGCTGCTGACTGATGCTAAGCTAACAGTTTTTGTGTGTTTTCATACCTGTGCAATGGGGAAGTCTCTCCACATTGTCGTCTTTCAGTTCGTCCTGGCTCAAGAAGTTTCCAAGACGTCTGAGAGAGACAACAGCCTGATGACAAAATGAAGAGAAAATTTTATGTTCTGACATTTTACTGAGACCAAAGGGGAGATTTTCCCCTCTGTTATAGAGGATTTGTCATTTCTTTAATGATAAATTCAATTACTTTTCTGGTATGGTGAGTTTATTTATACAGCACAATGTGCTGTATATTATCAACGGAAACAGATACAGAGTGACAAACTGTATGATACAAACAAAAAAACTGTCAAAAATCACATTATCACCATTATCATTATCATCATTGCCATTATCTGGCTCTAAATGCAGTTTAAATTTGGGGACAGCAAAAGTAGGACATATCTTATGACTATGTTTTACAACTGTGAAGCATAGATTGGGCCTTCTTCGGCCTCTGTCCGGGTGAATCCTGGTCATAGTGCCATGCAGGGGCGGATCTACCGGGGTAGCATAGGGTGGCAAATGCCACCCTAAAATAAACCCTTGCCACCCCTGCTGCCACCCCATTTGGCGGCGATGAATTGATCGAAACGATACGGCAAATTTAACATTTACGAGTAAGAAGCTCCGATGTCCGACGACATTGAATGCAGCACGAGAGATCGCGAGCGCGCGAGAGCGGCACGAGACTGCTTTGTTTGGAGCAGCGCGAAACCAGAGAGCCAGGAGTCGAGGGGGAAGACATAAGGAAAGAGGTAAAAACTGATTATCTATCAAATTACAAAATAATAAGGAAAGCAAAATGCGACTACACGTTGTGATTCTGGCGTTGAGATGACAAAAATCAGATTTACATTATTATTTCGCTACCTAGGGCTGTCACTTTTTCATAGAATATTTGCTAGCATGGGGTGAAAATACGGGGTTGTTGACCGCTGAGCTGATGGCGGTTAGAAAATTATGTTAAATTATTTAACGTTGTTTGAACGAATTACACGTCATTTTAAATTAAATTTGAACTTGAAACTTGAAAACATTTTTGTTGTTAAGTGAAAGCCCGACTACCTATACATATAATGTAAATGGCATTTTTTTGTAGGCTATAAATGATTTTATTGCTTTTATTGATTTAGTGTCTGTAAAGGGAAACCTAGTAAATTTACTTTGGATCTTACAGAAATGAAGAGAAAAGGAAGTATATACAGTTTTTTCACACCAAAGAGGAAGGCCAGAGAAATAGACAATGAACTGAGCGAGGCAGACATAGGAGATGAGGTGGAAGGCCAGAGAGAGGATGAAGATGAGGTGGAAGGCGAGAGAGGAGACGTTGAAGGAGAAAGAGATGACAAGCATGAGGTGGAAGTAGAGGGTGAAGATAAAGATGAGCTGGAGGGAGAGAGAGAAGAGCAACAAAAACGTAACATAGATGACCAGGGACAGGAGGAGGTGGGAGAACATTTGGAGGAAGGAAAGCACCACCAAAAAGAGAAAGCAAAGAAACAGCAAAGTGAAAGGGAAAGAACAGTGCCTGAGCCATCACCAGCAACCTTCAGTAGAGCTGGTCCACATGGTAAGGAAATTGTTTCTGCATAGAATCCGAAGTTACATATTAAAAAGGACAAATTACAAAAATGGACATTTTACTGTTATTCATTTTAACAGATATTGCTTTGACTTCTTCAAATATGTTCAAATATGTTCACTTAAATATAAATACTTGAGAAAACGTTTAAATGTTAAAGTATAATCAGATGGTAACAGAATATGAATATTTTGTTTACAATGTATTTTAGATCTATTGCTCAGGTTCAAATTCCAAAATCGAACAAACCAACAAATACTCTTCCAGGCTGAAATGTTAGTGTGTGTGTTTACACAGTCTGGAGGTTATAATGAATTGTTTTCAGTTGTCAAGTTGTTAAATCAGTGCAGATGCAGTGTAGTTTGAACCTTCTCCTCATCATTTCTAGATGTATCTAAGTCCAGATGTGAAGTACCAACACAGCCAAAGAGAGAGAGTTTCCCAAAGACTCTCCAGGGAGGAGCCAGGAGAAGCTTCCGGAGTGAGTGGTACCAAGCTAACCCTTGGTTAGAGTATTCTCAATCCAAGGATGCAGCCTACTGTTTTGCCCGTAGGCATTTTTCCCTCCCAGACACTCCCAAGACTGTGTTTACTTCATTTGATGGATATCGAAATTGGAAAAAAGCCACAATGAAAGACAGTGGTTTTGCTTCACATGCAAGATCTGAATGCCACATCAATGCAATGTTTGCATGGACAGAAAACAAAAAAAACATGGATAAAAACAGCTCAATGTTTGGGAGAATGGATGAACAAAAAAAGAAGCAGGTGGCTGAAAATCAGCACTACATTAAAACACTTGCTGAAATTTTAGTTTTAACAGTCACAGAAAACATAGCGCAGAGGGGTCACAGGGAGTCTCAAGACTCAGAACAAAAGGGTGTTTTTCTGTCTATGCTAGACCTACTGGGTAACCATGACCCAATCATTAAAAAAAGACTTGAACAACATGCAAAAAATGCAAAATACACAAGTAAAACAATACAAAATGAAATCCTTGAATGCCTGGCTGCAATGGTTAAGGAAACAATCATACAGGAGGTTAAAACGAGCAAGCAGTTTTCAGTTATTGTTGATGAAACTAAAGATGTTCAGAAAAAGGAGCAAATGTCATTTGTTTTGAGATATTATTATAATGGTATGGTTCATGAGAGTTTTTTGGAGTTTGATGTGGCAGAACACTTGGATGCTGCTGCCTTAAGCTGTAAGATTATTAACTTCCTTGAGAGGCATGGGCTGCAGTACAAGAAAAACCTTGTGGGCCAGGGCTATGATGGTGCAGCAGTGATGCGCGGGGCACATGCAGGTGTCCAAGCAAAAATAAAAGAAGTAGCCAAACATGCCTTCTATGTTCACTGTAGTGCACACTGCTTAAACTTAGTTATAGTGGACACTGTAAAAAGTGTGCCAGATGCAGGAAACTTCTTTTCATTGTTGGAACGATTGTATGTATTCGTTTCAGGGTCCTATGTACATAACAAATGGCTGGAAGTGCAGCGTGAGATGTTTGATGGTGCACCAAGGGAACTCCAAAAGCTAAGTGATACACGTTGGGCATGTAGGCACATAGCATGTCGCAGTGTTATGGACAGGTTGCCTGCAGTAGTACAGGTTCTTGAAGAGATTGGATCTGAGAACCATCCACAAAGAGCAGTTGAAGCAAGAGGGATACTGGCTCAGATAGATTTCAATTTTGCTGGCTCTCTTGTTCTTTTCAGAAAGGTCCTGAGTGACTCCAAATTTTTGTCAGACATGCTCCAGTCTAAAACAGTGGACTATGCTAAGGCTGTTGAGCTTATTGAAGCACTCAAAGAGACATTGGTGACATATCGTAGTCAAACCTCTTTTGATGAAATGTGGACTGAAATACTTGATTTATGTAAACAAAGTAACATTGATATAACTCAGAGAAAATCAAAGAGGCCAAGACAGACGACAAAGGTACTTCAGGGTAGTGTCATCAACTCCACCTTGGGGCAGCATGTAGTTCCAGATAGCAAAGATACTTTTTGTGTCTCTGTGTATTATCCAGTTCTGGATAACATGATTGAAGAAATAGGAAGAAGATTTTCTAACACGAACTGTAACATCATGCAGGGTGTCCAGGCACTAAATCCATCCAGTCCAACTTTTTTGAGAGAGGAGGCTGTCCTGTTATTAGCTAATGCTTATGGCTCAAATATAGAGGATCTCAAACACGAGTTACATCAGACGAAGAGAGTACTAGACAGAAAAAAGGGGGAAAAGGAGAGTCCTACCACTCTGATGGAGTTTACCCAGTTTTTGGATCCATACCAGGATGTTTTTTTTGAGTTGTTCAGGCTGTGTAAAATAGCTGTTGTTTTGCCTGTATCCAGTGCATCCTGTGAACGGAGTTTTTCATCTCTAAGGCTCATAAAGACTTATTTGCGGTCTACTATGACAGAAAAGAGACTATCAAATTTGGCTGTACTCAGCATTGAATCAAAACGCACAAAAGAATTGGATCTCGATAAATTTGTAAAGCGTTTTGCTGAGCAGCATGGAAATCGCCGCATTCAGCTGTTATAAGCATGACAACATCATATGTTCACTGGTAATGAATGTCTTTTTTTTGTATATGAACATTTATTTGTGTTTTGTGTGTAATAAAGTGATGTCCAGTGCCTTGTTTAAGTGCCATGACCCATTTATTTCCATTGTGTATTTATGTTGACCATAATACAGTCTATTGATCGTGGGTAAGTTTTTCCTCGGATAGTCTTTTCTTGTAAAAATGCAGCCTACATGTAGAATATATGCCCTAGGTTATGTACTAAGTCCTGCAAGCAGGAATACTTCATTGTATATTGTCTATTTCTCATCAAACTACGATAACTGTTCATATGCATCTGATGTAGGTTGCCACCCCTCAAAAATTCCTGCCCCCCTCTTGCCACCCTGTAAATATTTTTCTAGATCCGCCCCTGGTGCCATGAAAGTTACAATTGTGGAATCTGTGAGATGTGTGCTTTCACTAGAGGCTTAGCTTAGCGCTGGCTGCAATATGGATAATGTCACAGAATTATGTTGTTCCCAACGGTGGCAAAGACTTAATTGTTGATTATGTTAAACACATACCTGTTGGCTAATTTGTGCTGATAAGAACCGTTTGCCAGGAACCCCAGAGTGGTTAACCCCTGTAACTGAACAGGGATGGTGTGGTTCCGGCAGGTCAGTCTCTCCAATACTAGCCCCAGTTCAGTGCACAGATCCAAGAGCAATGCTCTAGGGAGTCTAAATTGGCATATTAGCTAGTCATCATCATGGGCCAGGAAATGTTTCCTTCTAATTTTCCCATTTGCAGGGTCTCCCAGCAGTGCCAATGCATCCATCGCTCATCGCATTGGGCATGAGTGTCACCACAGTATTTAAATGTTTACAGAAATTAGTGTGATTAAATGTTGTGCAGACATTGATTTAAAATGTAAGTTGGCTTATAGATCTTTTTTGTCTTTTTGAAAGGTCCTTATGTAAATAGCTCACCAGCACAAGCATAAATAACACAGTTTTGAATGCTTATGTAGTGAGACCCTGCCATATCCAGAGAGAGACCGCAAGGAATTTATGGATTAAAACCAAAACCCTCCATTCTTAAAGACAAGAGAACCCATCTGATGAGGAGACTGAACTCTTTTACTGTCAGTGAGACCATTTTTTTTTTTTTTTTGTTTAACGGCGCTGTAGGAGACGACTGCCTTACCAGTGTCTCTTACGCACCCGGGTGTTTCTTTCTTTCTTATCATTTTATTCCTTATTATATATATATATATATATATATATATATATATCCTATTGAATATTTTGAACTCTAGCATGGCACTTGCACGTCGTCTTGTTTATTCAAGAGAGGAACTTTTTGCATTGAAGACTAAAGTCAGAATGCAGCACAACGTACCGACAGAGCTGAGGAGGAGGTACAGAGGCTGCAAGTCAGGATCTAAGCTAAAGGCTTCTCGACAACGTTTTAAGCCAGTGATCCCCTCTGTACTAATGGGGAACGTCAACTCACTACCTAACAAGATGGACAAGTTGTTGGCAATGAACAATCAACGGAGTTATCACGAGTGCAGCTTATACATCTTCACAGAGACATGGCTCACTGATGCGATACCGGATGCTAACGTGGATCTACCGGGTTTCACTGCTGTGAGAGCTGACAGAGACATGAAAGCCTGCGGTAAGAGCAGAGGTGGGGGGCTCATCATATATGTGAACAAACGTTGGTGTTGCCCAGGACATGTCTCAGTGAAAAAGGAACTGTGTTGCCAGGACTTGGAACTGTTAGCCGTTAGTCTGCGGCCATATTACTTGCCGATGGAGCTTAGTCACGTGATCGTGCTCTGATCTGGGGATTTTAATCATGCTTCCCTGGACTCTACCTTGGCCTCTTTCTACCAGGCTGTAGACTGTCCCACAAGGAACAACAGAACAATAGACCTGCTGTACTCCAATGTGAAGGATGCCTACAGAGCCACCCCCCTCCCCCCACTTAGAATGTCTGACCACAACCTGGTATACCTACAGCCACAGTACACCCCCCTGGTCAAAAGGATGTCTAAACCCACACGCTCGATCAGGAAGTGGTCACCTGAGGCAGAGGATGCCCTGACAGACTGCTTTGACATCACTGACTGGGATGTACTGCTGCGACAACATGGTGAGGACATAGAGGAGCAGACTCACTGTCTGACGGACTACATCAACTTCTCGCTGGACGTAGTCTCCCCCAATAAGACTGTCCATTGTTATCCAAATAACAAACCTTGGATAACACAAGATGTCAAAGCTGCCCTCAACAGGAAGAAGGTGGCTTTCATGAACCATGACAGGGAGGCAATGCAATTAGCACAGCGGGAGGTGAAACAATGCCTGAAGGTGGCGAGGGACACCTACAGAAGGAAGGTGGAGGATAAACTGAGTGAGAGCCGTATGAAGGAGGTCTGGAATGGTGTCAACACCATCACAGGCTTCAGATCAAAGGCCAATAACTGTACACTGCAGTACACAACCTCCCTGACTTCATCCCCAGTGCAGCCTGGGGGAACCACTCCAGCATGTCTTCAACCACAGTCTACAGCTGGGGAAAGTGCCTACCCTGTGGAAAACATCCTGTATTGTTCCAGTTCCAAAGAAAAACTGCCCTGGTGAGCGGAACGATTACAGACCGGTGGCACTTACATCCCAGCTGACGAAGACGATGGAGGGGCTCATCCTCAATCTCCTCAAGCCCCAGGTGCAACAGGCACAGGATCCCCTACAGTTTGCCTATTGCGCAGGTGTGGGTGTGTGTGTGGATGCTATTCTCTACCTCCTACACCGTGTCCAAGTACATCTGGATAAGGGGAGGGGCACAGTGAGGATCCTCTTCTTGGATTTTTCAAGTGCCTTCAACACAATCCAGCCCCTGATGCTTCTGAACAAACTGAGGGAGATGCAGGTGGACCCCTGCTTGGTGTCCTGGATTGGTAACTACCTCACAGAGAGACCGCAGTACGTCAGGCTAAAGGACACCACATCTGACACTGTTATTAGCAGCACAGGAGCACCCCAGGGAACTGTGCTGGCCCCCCTCCTCTTCACACTCTACACCTCAGACTTCTGTTACAACTCAGAGCTGTGTCACATCCAGAAGTTTGCAGATGACACAGCCATCGTGGGGTGTATCAGGGATGATGGAGAGGATGAGTACAGGAATCTGGTCAGTGACTTTGTCACCTGGAGTCAGATGAACCATCTCCAGCTTAACACCTCAAAGACTAAGGAGCTGGTTACTGACTTCAGGAAGTCCAGCCCACAACCACGTCCAGTGACCATCAGGGACGATAAGGTGGAGATTGTAGACAACTACAGGTACCTCGGGTTGTGGCTGGATAACAAGCTGGACTGGACATGCTGTACAGATCACCTGTACAAGAAGGGCCAAAGCCGTCTGTTCTTCCTGCGAAGACTGGGATCTTTTAACATCTGCAGGAAACTCCAGTGGATGTTCCATCAGTCTGTGGTGGCTAGTACGCTTTTTTATGCTGTTGTCTGCTGGGGGGGGTAACATGACAAAAAGGTGTGCTAATAGGCTGGAAAAACTCATCAGGCGGGCGGGCTCTGTGGTTGGCATGAAGCTGGACTCCCTGGTGACAGTGGCAGAGAGGAGAACACTAAAAAAAACTACTGGCTATTGTGAATGATGCCAGTCACCCTCTGCACACTGTCATCAGTGCACAGAGAAGCCTGACCAGTAACAGGCTGCTCCTCCCCAAGAGTAGGACCAACCGGCTCAGAGACTCCTTTGTCCCCCGAGCCATCAAACTGGACAACTCTGCATTAGGCAGGAGGGGGAGAAGGAGGGGGGAGAGGGAGGGGGAGAAGGAGGGGGGAGAGGGAGGTGTGCAGTCCACCTGATACAACACATGCACAATAATTCATTTGTGCAATAATCCATACAAACAGTTGCAGTATATTATACATGTAATAAGTGAACTGGGAATCTGTACCACCTCTACTGTGTGCAATGCTTATTTATATTATATTTAACTTATCATTTCCCTGAGGACTCTCCAAAGGGATTAATAAAGTATTTCTATTCTATTCTATTCTATTTTAAAGAACTTTTATACTAAGAAAACAAAGAGCATTGTCAGTTATCCTCACCATGAGTTTGCTTTGGTGCCATCAGGCCGGCACTACCAGGCTCCTTAAAGGAAAACCAGTAGATATTCTAAACCTTTTATTACATCAGCTGACACACTTTTAAACTCTGACGGCAGCCGTTTTAAATGACATTGATTCTGTCATTGCTTTATGTTAGTTGAGCTAGCAGTTGTTTCATCCTGTATCCGTATTTATTGTTGACTATTTAATGTATGTATTTGTTGTGCCATCCAACAGCCTCATGGCTACTCTGTACTGATCATGTCTGACACGTTGTAGTCTGAATGCTGACTGTGGTGGGCTACTAATGAATTATCTATATGAGATCATGTTTTCTGAATCTAAAGCTTAAGTTTTACGCAACAGAATGAGATGAATGAGTTAGAAAGATTTGTCCAGCTCTTTGGCTCAACCAAGTACTGAAGAAGCTGTGTGCACTTATGCCCAAGTTGATATTGTTTGATGAAATCGTGATCTTGTATTTAAACAAAATGACTTTATATATATATATATATATATATATATATATATATATATATATATATATATATATATATATATATATATGCACTGCCTCTACCAACCTTCCAGTCATTGGACCTTGTAACCTCCTGCTGATAGAGCAGCCAACCCCCTCTCAGATGGAACAGACCTGGGTTATAACTAGCATTCCAGAGGAGAGCTTATTCTTCTCAAAAGCCAGCTTAATACTGTGTTATTAAAACTGTTTGTTTTGATTTAATTACGTTAACCTATTAAGTTGGTTGTACACTTAAGGATAAGAAAATAGACATTTATCCACATTTCTAGTACAATTTGTGGAGAAGTTAACAGTACCTCCAAGTGGCCCAATCATCAATAGCTTTCTGCTTCATAAACACGCCTCAGACATCTCTAACAAAGTG
Source organism: Melanotaenia boesemani (assembly GCF_017639745.1). NCBI lineage: Eukaryota > Metazoa > Chordata > Actinopteri > Atheriniformes > Melanotaeniidae > Melanotaenia > Melanotaenia boesemani. Next base: position 96,733 of record NC_055700.1, read on the forward strand.
CTGATGACCACAAACAGCTTTGTTCGGAATTGCAGTGTGATTTTCATCACCTGCTGATCTCGAACACTGCAATGGACGCTACACAGACACGACATAATCAGTTGCTTGTCCACTGTGATGGAGTCTTTATTGTAGCTGGTGACTTCAGTCAAGCGTGTTTAAAGACTGTGCTCCCCAAATTCGTCCAGTATGTGAAGGTTGCTAGAAGAATGGAAACACCTTGGAACACATTTATTCCAACATCAAACATGCCTACAGAGTCACTCCCCTCCCCCACCTTGCTGGCTCTGACCATCCCTGATTGTCCCTCAGCCCCACCTACATCCCCATAAGGAGGCAAACAGTGCCAGTAACAAAAGCAATAAAATCTTGGCCTGATGCAGCCCTCTCACAGCTACAGGACTGCTTCGCAAGGACTCCCTGGAATGATGGAGCGTAACACCAAGTCCGTGATGGAGCGTAACATCAGGACCATGATGGAACGTAAATCCAGGTCCCTGATGGAGCGTAACTCCAGGACTATGACGGAACGTAAATCCAGGTCCCTGATAAAGTATAACTCTGGGTCAATGATAGAACATAACTCCAGACCCCTGATGGAGCGTAACTCCAGGACTATAACGGAACGTAAATCCAGGTCCCTGATAAAGTATAACTCTGGGTCAATGATAGAACATAACTCCAGACCCCTGATGGAGGGTAACTCCAGGACTATGACGGAACGTAAATCCAGGTCCCTGATGAAGTATAACTCTGGGTCAATGATAGAACATAACTCCAGACCCCTGATGGAGGGTAACTCTAGGACTATGACGAAACGTAATTCCAGATCCCTGATGAAGAGTAACTCCAGGTCCCTGATGGAGCGTAACTCCAGGTCTCTGATGGAGTATAACTCCAGATCCATTAAGGAGTGTAACTCTGGGTCAATGATAGAGCATAACTCCAGGTCCCTGATGGACTGCAACTTCTGGTCCATGATGAGTATAACTCCAGGTCCCTGATAGACCGTAACTCCTGGTCCATGATGGAGCGTAACTCCAGGTCAACGATGGAGCGCAATCCCAGGTAAACGATGGAGCGCAATTCCAGGTCCCTGATGGAGCGTAACTCCAGATCTGTGATGGAGTATAACTCCAGATCCATTAAGGAGTGTAACTCTGGGTCAATGATAGAGCATAACTCCAGGTCCCTGATGGACTGCAACTTCTGGTCCATGATGAGTATAACGCCAGGTCCCTGATAGACCGTAACTCCTGGTCCATGATGGAGCGTAACTCCAGGTAAACGATGGAGCACAATTCCAGGTCACTGATGGAGCGTAACTCCAGGTCCATGATGGAGCATAACGCCAGATCCAAGATGGAGCATAACTCCAGGTCCCTGATGAAGCATAACACCGGGTCCGTGATGGAGCGTAACTCCGGGTCAACAATGGAGCGCAATTCCAGGTCCGAGATGGAGAATAACTCCAGGTCCATGAGGGAGCATAACTCTGGGTCAATGATGGAGCATAACTCCAGGTCCCTGATGAGGCGCAACTCCGGGTTAACAATGAAGAGCAATTCCAGGTAAACGATGGAGCGCAATCCCAGGTCCCCGATGAAGCATAACTCCAGGTCCCTGATGGCGCAGAACTCCAGATCTGTGATGGAGCGCAACTCCAGGTCCCTGATGAATCATAAAACCAGGTTCGTGATGGAGCATAACTCCGGGTCAACGATGGAGCGTAACTTCGGGTCAGCGATGAAGCACAATTACAGGTCCCTGATGAAGTGTAACTCCAGATCTGTGGTGGGGCATAACTCAAGGTCCATGATGAAGCATAACTCCAGATTTACAATGGAGCGTAACTCCAGGTCCGAGATGGGGCATAACTCAAGGTCCATGATGAAGCTTAACTCCGGTTCAACGAAGGAGCGCAATCCCAGGCCCCTAATGAAGCATAACTCCAGGTCCATGATGGAGCGTAAGTCTGGGTCAATGATGGAGCGTAACTTCGGGTCAACAATGGAGCGCAATTACAGGTTCCTGATGAAGTGTAACTCCAGATCCGTGGTGGGGCATAACTCAAAGTCCATGATGAAGCATAACTCCAGGTTTACAATGGAGCGTAACTCCAGGTCCCTGATGGAGCATAAATCCAGGTCCATGATGAAGCATAACTCCAGGGGCATGGCAGTCCAGAGTTTCAGCTCTGCTACTGTAAAGACACAATCACCCAGCAGGTGTTGTTCAGTGGAACATAAGGCTCTGCTGGGCTGGTGAGGGGTCAGAATGTCACATAGACAAAGAGGTGCAAGGCCGTAGATGAAACAGAAAACAAATAGTAGGATTTTAAACTGAATTCTGAACTGAACCAGGAGCCAGTGTATAGAGTATAGGATGTATTATAGGAGTATAGGCGTGGACTGTTTTTCAAGGTCCTTACATAGTAAATGGACTGCCAGAAATCAATCCACCGGTTGGTGGGTGACTGCGCTTCCTCCTGAGGTACAGCCACCCCACATGGCTTATAGTTGAGGAATGGTTTGACTTTGGCCAAGAGAAATCACAGAATTAATATGGCTATTGAGCTTGAGATTATTGTCCAAAGTCACTCCAAGATTCATGACTGCATGGCTGAGCTGTTTGTTGAACTGGAGGCACCAAAAAAGATGTATTCGGTCTTTGACTCATTCAGACAGAGGAAGTTATGGGACAGTCAGTGTTTAATGTCATGCAGACACATTTGGATGGACTGAGTGTCTGGGGAGTTCTGGGAAACTGGCAGATAGATTTATAGATCGTCTGCAGACAGATGGAATATGACAGGATATCACAGAACAGGAAAAAAAGAACAGGGCCCAGAATGGAACCCTGTGGGACACCAGAGGACAGTGGAGCTGCAGAGGAGAGATCACTGATCATTACAGAGAAAGTTCTGTTAGGTAAGACTGGAACCACTGTAGCACAGGTCCCTGAAGGCCCACCTGCTGGACCAGGCGGGTCAGGGCGATGGAATGGTCCACTGTATCAAATGCTGTCATTACCAGTCATTACCAGCAGCATAGGTTTTTTTTTTAGAATCCAAGGACAGCAGGACGTTGTTCTACACTTTTAGTAGTGCTGTTTATTCAGTTTCATATGTGTTTGTGTGGTACATGATATTTTTAAAGGTTGAAAGAATATGAGGAAAGTTTAATATCAAACTTCCATAGGTTTACTCCCTTAAGGTAAGCCTGACCTCCATGTGTTTGAGATCTTCTTACTGTAGAAACTCAGCATTAGCCCCCTGACAGCTGTTAGCTGCCTACTAGCTGTTAGCCATCTGTCTGTAGCTGTCGGTGGTGGAGAATGCTAGACCAAAACAGCTTTATTGGTCAAATATGAACATAAATAACCCTGAACTCACTGACAGGCCATGCAGGTGGCATCACTAGCACCACTCCAGGTGGCAGCCTATAGCCACAACTCCCACCGTGTTTTGTTTTGTTTTTTTTTTGTTGGTTTATTCCCTTTCAATTGTTTTTCGGATCAGTCACAACCTGTTTTATAAAAGTGGTAACAATGGCTGGACTAAATTTTGTTACCCTTCTCCACATTCTTCTGTACTTTTTTTCACTCTTGATAACAAACTTTGCCGGCAGCAGTGGGGACGTTGTTTACAGATGTGAACAGCTGCTGGCGCTGAGTGAGCTTGTGCTGCAGCCCGAAGACAGACCTGTGGTCTCAAAGACGTTGAGGAGATGCCAGGCGTGCAGGTCTGGAGCCAAACGGAGGGAGAAAAAGAGAAGGCATAAGCCAGCGGTCCTGGTGATTATAATGGGGAACATGAGGTCCCTGGGGAATAAGACAGACGAACTTGCGGTGCTGGTGAAGACCAAGAGGGAATACCGCAACTGCAGCATTTTTTGCTTCAATGAAACTTGGCTGCACTCGCACACAACAGCATAGAGATTCCAAGTTACAGTTTGGTACAGGGAGACAGGGACTACTCAAAAAGTTGGAAGAAGAAGGGTGGCAGGCGAGCACTTTATGTGAGTGAGAGGTGGTACAATCTCAGACATGTCAAGGTGAAGGAACAGCTCTGTACCTTTGGCAGTGAACTGTTGGCTGTGGGAATGCACCTGTATTATTTACTGAGGAAGTTAATGTCTACCATTGTTATTGCTGTTTACATTCCTCCATCAGCTGATGCAGCAGTGGCTTGTGAAGTTATCAGCTCCACCGCTGCTAAACTACAAACTGACCACCCGGATGCATTCATGGTTACTAAAAGTGATTTTAATCATGGTTCATTGGACAAAACTTTAAAAAACTTTCATCAATATGTTGACTGCCCCACTAGAGACACAGCCCCACTAGAGACACAGCCCCCCCCCACCCCACCTCCACTGTAGGCGTCCACATCAATCCCCGCATAATGGTGACTACAGGCCAGGTAAAGAGCAGCTGTAAAAACTACACCAGTGAAAGGCTGCAGGCCCTGATGGCATCACACCCTGGATCCAGAAGACTGGTGCCAGTCAGCTGTCTCCTGTACTAGGACATCTGTACAACCTGAGTCTGAGTCAGGGGAAAGTTCCTATGCTGTGGAAGACGTTCTGTTTAGTTCCAGTCCCCAAGAAGTCGAAGCCATCAGACCGGCAGACTACAGACCAGTCGCCCTCACATCTCACGTGATGAAAGTCCTGGAGAGACTGTTCTTAGCCCAGCTGAGGCCACAGGTGAGGATATTTTTGGATCATTGCAGTTTGCCTATCAGCCCCACTTAGGTGTTGAAGATGCTGTCATCTACCTGCTGCAATGAGCCCATATGCATCTGGATGGTGGTGGAGGCACTGTGAGGATCACATTCTTTGATTTCTCCAGTGCTTTCAACACCATTCAACCGCTGCTACTGGGGGAGAAGCTGTGGGGGATGGGTGCTGATGACAATGGTCTCCTGGATCAATGACTACGTGACGGGCCACAGTCGGTCCGCCTGTACAGTGTCCTGGCTGATGTGGCGGTCAGTGATACAAGAGCTCTGCAGGGAACTGTGCTTCCTATTTTCCTCTTCACCTTGTACACCACTGACTTTCAGTACAACGCTGAGTCATCTGCAGTTTTCTGATGACTCAGCTTTTGTTGGGTGTATGAGAGAAGGAGAAGGTGAGTACAGGACAGTGGTAGAAGGCTTTGGTCCGAACAAAATTACCTGAGGCTGAATGTAAACAAAAACAGAGAGATGGTGATCGACTTCAGGAGGAAGAAGATGCCTTCACAGCCACTTTGGATCAGGGGGGAGGTGGTGGAGGAAGTGGAGGACTACAGATGCCTGGGAGTGGTGCTCGAAACAGACTGGGCTGGAGATCTAAAACAAAGCTTCCTATTCTATTCTATTATTATATAAAAGAGTTTGTCTCTGAAATGGACATGATTCTCTCTGACATTCCTGATGATGACACACCACTAATTGTCATGGGAGACATGAACATTCACATTGGCAAAACCACAGCGACTGACTTTCTGGCTCTCATCTACTCTTTCAATCTCAAACTGGTACAGACTCCTCCAACACACAAAGCTGGTAATATCCTTGACTTGGTACTGACCAGAAACTGCTCCACAGCCGACCTGTCCATCACCCTGCTGCATCTCTCAGACCACTTCCTGGTAAAATTCTTCCTTCCTCATTTCACTCAAGCGGCTCCAAAAATGGTGTCCTACCACAGAAACTTGAGATCCCTCAGACCTACACAGCTGTCTGATGAGGTTTACTCTACCCTCCCTTCCCACTCAGACTTCTCCTTACTGTCTGTTAAAGAGGCTACAGAAACACTCTGCTCCTCTCTCGCCTCCTCTCTGGACAAACTCTGTCCTCTGGTATCCAAACCAGCCAGACAAAACCCTCCCAGTCCATGGCTCACAGAGGTTCTAAGGGAGCACAGAGCCGGACTCAGGGCTGCAGAAGAAGAAAGAAAGTGCCGCAAATCAATGCTCCCAACACACAACATGGTGTTTAACTCTCTTCTATCTCCACCACCTGCTCAGCCTCCCATTGTGCTGACTGCAGAAATGTTTGCTTCCTACTTCACTGAAAAGGTCGCTACCATCAGTAACCAATTCACTGAGCCTGACCAACTCAGCCTTACCAAACCAGCTACTGGTGCCTCACTCTGCTCCTTCCGCTCTCTAAATGAGGACCAAGTCTCTAAACTTCTAGTCAGCTCAAAACCCATGACCTGTCCTCTTGGTCCTGTTCCCTCTGACATCCTGCAGAGCATTTTACCTACAATCAAACCTGCAGTAACCCATATTATCACCTCCTCTCTTAAGCGACCTTCTTGCCCATTATTGACTATGGGGACGTGCTTTATTTGAGTGCTTCGTCCAAATGCCTCCAGTCCTTGGACACTGTATTTCATGCGGCACTGAGATTTGTCACAGGCTGCAGTTATCTCACCCATCACTGTGAACTATATGCAAAATCAATCTTGCCTTCTCTGAGTGCCCGTAGGTATGCACACAGGCTGACCCTAATTTATAAGGCTCTCTTAAGCTTGAGTCCTCCTTATTTGTGCACTTTACTGCAGAAAACAAGCAGCTGCTATGCCTTGCGATCTTGTTCTACACTTGTTTTATCTGTTCCACGAGTAAGGTCTGAATTTGGAAAAAGAGCATTTAGCTTTGCTGCCCCCACAGCATGGAAGACTTTACAGGCCAAACTGAAACTTCTTGAAATTATTCCTCTTGGAGCTTTCCGCACTATATTAAAGGACAGAGTGAGACTATTGGACAGTGCCTGTGTTATAAATCTTAATCTGTTGTCTGTTGTTCAATTGCTTGGATTGTACACGCACTCTATGTTGAAAATGCTATTGCCTTGGTGATATTGTATGTTTTATTTTTGTTTTGTTTTGTTTTTTGTTTTGGTTCTCATACTGTTTTGTTTGTCTGTTTATGACGTGCTGCAGACCTCTTGGCCAGGTCACCCTTGTGAAAGAGATCATGATCTCAATGGGTTTTTTTCTATCTGGTTAAATAAAGGTTGGAAAAAAAAAAAAATCCAGTGTCTTTCCCTCTGCCTTCCAGCAAGCTCGGGTTCCCCGCTGCTGAAGAAACCCACACTCAACCCAGCCCAGGTTGGAAACTACAGGCCGGTCTCACTGCTTCCATTCATGTCTAAACTACTAGAGCGTGCCGTCGTCAGTCAGGTCTCACAGTTCCTCCAAGTTAACAACCTGTTAGATCCATATCAGTCTGGCTATAGGCAAGGCCGCTCTACTGAAACTGCTCTCCTGTCAGTTACTGATTCCCTATGGGTTGCCAGATCCGCTGGTCAATCCTCAGTCCTTATACTGCTGGACCTGTCTGCTGCCTTTGACACGGTCAACCATCATATACTGTTCTCCACACTCTCGGAGCTTGGCATCTCAGGATCTGTCCTCTCGTGGTTTACGTCCTACCTCACAGGGAGATCCTTCAAAGTATCTTGGTGAGGGGGCGTGTCCAGATCACATGGTACCTCAGGGCTCGATGCTTGGCCCTCTTCTCTTTTCACTATACACCTCCTCACTCGGTGCATCATTAGCTCTCATGGTTTCTCCTACCACTGCTATGCAGGTGACAATCAGCTTTTCCTTTCTTTCCCACCTGATGACACAATCGTCTCAGTGTGAATATCAGCATGTTGCTGATGTCTCCGCATGGATGAAGGATCACCACCTTCAGCTAAATCTGTCTAAGACCGAGCTTATTGTCTTTCTAGCCAATCCTTCCTCTATCACGCTTGTGCCTACATCTTCTACCAGGAATCTTGGTGTCATGGTAGACAACCAGCTGACCTTTAAGGACCATGTTGCCTCGGTTTCCTGGTCTTGCCGATTTGCTCTCTACAACATCAGGAGGATCAGACCCTACCTGACTGAACACACGGCCCAGCTCCTGGTCCAGGCTCTGGTCAATTCATGCATTGACTACTGCAACTCCTTACTGGCTGGCCTGCCTGTATGCTCAGTTAAACCTCTGCAGATGATCCAGAACGCAGCAGCACGTCTGGTCTTCAACCAGCCCAAAAGAGCTCATGTCACTACGCTGCTAATTGCTCTCCACTGGCTTCCAGTTGCAGCGCATCCGATTCAAAGCTCTGCTTCTGGCTTACAAAACAATAACCCAATCGGCTCCGGTCTACCTCCACTCCTTAATCCAGAGCTACACTCCCTCTCCACAGTTACGCTCTGCCAGTGAAAGACGCCTAGTGCTCCCACCACAAGGTGGCGCCACATCAGTAGCTAGACTCTTCTCCTCTGTTGTTCCCCGGTGGTGGAATGATCTACCAAACTCCGTCCAATCCGCAGAGTCCTTATCCACTTTTAAAAGCAAGCTAAAGACTCAGTTGTTTAAGGAGCATTTCCACACTTAGCTTAACTCTTCTACTCAGAATGAGTTAGAAAGATTTTCCAGCTCTTTGGCTCAACCAAGTACTGCATAAGCTGTGTGCACTTATGCCCAAGATAATATTGTTTGATGAAATCGTGATGTTTGTATTTAAACAAAATGACTTACAAAAAATTAAAAAAAAAAAAAAAAAAAAAATATATATATATATATATATATATATATATATATATATATATATATATATTATGCACTGCCTCTAGCACTACATGACAGCACCTGGGTTCACCTGGACTCAAAGCAGTCTGACTATCACTTAATTATGACGTCCATCTTGTTTGAATTCATGCTTGTGTTGTTCTTCGTCTCAAGTTGCTTTGGATAAAATGCGCCTGCTAAATGACTGTAGAATAAAATAGAATAGAATAGGCTGTGTAAAAAAAAACAATGTCGCTTTCTATACATTTTTCTATACAACTCTATAAAGCATCTTGTATTGCTCAATATGTATAGGTTTTTTTCTCCTTTATTTTGTGGTGTTGTTATCGTCCCTGTGTGCATTGCTGCTTCTACACTGTGATTTCCCAGCTTGGGATTAGTAAAGTATCTATCTATCTCTCTCTCTCTCTCTCTCTCTCTCTCCGTCCGTCCATCCATCCATCTATGGACAGACGTGACCAGAGGTCTTTCAATATAAATAAACACAGGCTGGAATTACAGTGATGTGGGCGTGGCCTTATTTAGTGTTGTACAGTGCAACTCTCCAGTCACGTGCAGCGTACATGTATGTTAGTTCATGGCAGCGGGGAAAACATTCAGCTACTCCTGTATGAGGCTGATATAATCGGAAACATCTCATTTAGAGAAAGAATGTTCAGAAAAAGCTGAAATGAAGTGTTTATACGGCTCACAGCAGGGCAAACGATGAAGTAAACTGGGAAAATTTAATGTGTTAAAACACATAGCGATAACATCAGGAACCTGGTGGAGAATCCAGTATAACCTGAAAGTGGAGCACTTTTAGAGCTCACTGTAACCCTGATTAAATCAATTTTACCTCCACATCCACTATAGTGTGTCAGTTAATAAGTGACCAGTGTTTAACATCAACGGACTGTGTTTATTTTTAGGGATGTTCTGATAAAAAAAATTTCTGCTGACACAGAATACTGATCCTGTGTTATTTCATAAAGAGGTCTATTAAATTTATAATTTAAACAAGTTTTCTGTATTATAGACTTTGATATATGATAGTTACTTTCATTTAATGGCTAAACAATAAAACATTACATTTATATATGAGCTTAGTCACAGTTTACAAATGAATCATGATTAATCACCATTTACGACTCTGCCTGAAATCTGCTAGTTTTTACTGTATTTGATCAACGAGCCGATGCTTCAGATATTAAATTTTAAGTAGCTTTAAGCTTGGGCTTTTCCTCACTTTTCTAAGTTACATTACTTTAGTTGAAATAACAAATTTAGTCTAGACCTTTAAAAAGGTCTCATATGTGCTCCCTTTTCCTGGTTAGTCCCCTGTCTGACCCCCGATCAAAACTTTTCTAGACCCACCCCTGCTTATCTGAAGTATAATTCCTTTCTACCACCTGTTATCTACTGTGTTAGAGGAGAGTCCTCTTCTGGTTTGTGTCTCAGAACATGTTCATAGTTTCTCTCTTCACATACATGGTCCCTAAAGGATCAGACCTGAGTCTCCAACATCTGCACAGCAGCAATGATCTAGAGAAGACGTCTCCTCGCTTCCTTTTGCTGTTTCACTCACTAGATATCGGAACTTGATCTATCTGCACAGATATGCCATTTTACAGCTTTTTCACTAGCAAACTTCATTAATCCTGGAAAGTTTTATATAATAAAGGAAAACCATATATAACTGAAATAGGCTGTTAACATTTTTCATAATGAGGCGAGATGGCCTGGCATGATGTCTCTCTTCTGGTTTATGAAGTGACTCACCTGTTGGTCCTGGAGCAGCGGTGGACCAGGCTCACCTGTTGGTGGCGGCTCCCCCTTCCTGCCGGTCCCAGCGGCTCAAACAAGGTGTGGATCTGAGCAGTCTTTATTTGCTGGGTCGGGCCTCGTCTCCAACCTCGGATGAGGAGACTGTCCTCCGGGCTCTCATTAATGCTGGATCACTAGCAAACAAACTTTCATTCTGAAAGAGAGGTGGACTTTATGTTTCTGAGACTTGGCTTGAAGTTGGTGAGTTCACACCTTTCTCAGAACGTCTTCCTCCTGACTGGATTCTTCAGCGGTCCTGGAGCTGCAGGTACAGGTGGAGGAGTCGTGTTTAGGTCCCGTTCGTAGATCTTCCAGCTTTCAGGTTCAGCGTGTGGAGATGAAATGTGCATCCCTGCGGCTCTGTGTGGAGATCTACTGACCGCCCACATGTAACAATGATTTTCTTCAGGACTTTGCGAACCTACTCTCAGCGAATATTTTGGATGTCAATCGGATTTTGATTGTTGGAGATTCTAACATTCATGTGTTGGTGGACCAAGCTGCTAACAGAAGCCTTCAGGAGCTTGATCCGCTCCTTTAACTTGCATCAGGTAGTGCAGGATCCAGCACATGAAAAGGGACTCATCCTGGACAGGACTCTCACTCCTGGTCTGCATGGAGATGTTCAGGAGATTTATAATGCTGGCCTTTCTGTGAATTCAAGCCGCCTGATCAACGCAGTGGCTTGTTTCCCTCTGTGGAGCTCCAGCAGCATGGAAATGGTGACCAGCTCCTGGAGGACTTTAACTCTGGGTCTGGATGTCGGAGAGGCTCGTACCGTCAGGACTAAACGCTGTGAATCAGCAGCAGAGCCGTGGCTCCACCAACACACTCGGGTCTGAGACGCATCAGAGAAAATGGAGGAAGGACCGGCTTTGTGTATCTGGAGACATTAAAGATGCTTGAACTGAAAATCAGGCTGCTGTAAAAAAATGCCAGGACCCAGTTCATCTTTACCTTTGTGTCTGTAAATATTAACAAGCCTCAAATTTTTTTTAATTCTTTGAACTCTGCTGAATCTGTATGATTCCTCTCCTTAGACTCCGTCTGTTTTACTGTAAAAGGTTTTTAAAATGTTGTATTAAGTGAGCGTTCTTGGGTTTTAGCCTTACTTTGCAGCCCTGATGCTGCTGATTCGTCTGTATCTGCTGCTTAGACCATGTTGAACCTGGGACTGTCTCAGATTTCTGAACTAGTTCAACATCTGAGGCCTTCATATGTCCAGGTGACACTATTCCTCCCAGACTCTTGAAGGAGGTATTTAGTGCTGCAGGTCCCTGGTAGTTTTGTAAATGCCTCTCTTCTCCAGGCTTGTTCAGCTGCGGTGCAGCCTCTTCTTGAAAAAACCAACTTGGATCCTAACATTTTCTCAAACTTTAGGCCAGTTTCTCCCTTTTCTTTCTAGATTTTAGAGAAGGTGGTTTTTCTTCAGTTACAGGATCATGTAGAACTACATGACCTCCATTAGAAGTTCCAGTCTGGTTTTAGGTTGTGTCCCAGCACTGAAACCTTCTCAGGGTTTGCAATGATCTGCTGTTGATTCTGGAGCTTCAGCTGTTTTAATTCTCCTCGATCTCACTGTTGCTTTGGATATGGTGGATCACAACATTTTTATTACTACATTTGCAACAGTCTGTAGGAGTTAACAGGACAGTATTCAAATGGTTCAAGTCTTATTTAAGAAATATGAGTTTTTCTGTACATCCTGGGCAGTTCTCTTCCTCAGAAGTCTCATTTAATTATGAGGTACATCAAGGCCCCATCTAAGGTCCTATTTTATTTTCACTTCATTTACTTCCTCCAGAAAGTAAAGTTTTAAAAGAACATAACGTGTCATTTTGTTGTTATGCAGACGACATCCAGATTTATCTGCCTTTAAAATCTGCTGGAGATCAATGCATTGAGAATCTACCGAATTGCTTGCATGACATCAAAACATGGATGGAGATGCACCTCTTCAGCATAAATGAAAATAAAACTGTTGGGAAAACAGACCTGCTGGCAGGATGCAGCAGTGCTGTTGGCTCTCTGGACTCATTTACATGCCTTTTATTAAAAATCTTGGAGTATTTATTTTAACATTAAATGTGCCAGCAGGTAAGTGTAGTAGTCCAGTCTAGTTTTAATCATCTGAGGCTTATTAGTAAAGTGAAGCCTTATCTTCCTCGTGATGCCCCAGAAAGGCTCATTTATGCTTTTATCTTTTCTAGACTGGACCACTGCAAATCCCTTTATTCTGGGATGAACCCATCTCTCCTCTGCCATGTACAGTTGCTCCAAAACTCAGCTGCCGGCCTGTTAACAGGGACCAGATGCTCGAAGAACATTCCCACGGCGCTCCCTTCACTGGCTGCCTGTCTTTTAGAATTTCTTTTCAAATTTTACTTTTGACTTTTAAATGTTTAAATGATCTGGCTCCTCCCTATCTGTCTGAGCTTCTGCACCACCACTGTCCTTGCTGCTTTCTGGTCTGCCAGAAACCAGAGTGTAGCTATAAACTCCCTCAGAAGGAAGAATGGTTGCATTTAATGACCCTAAACTCCACTGATAATGAGCAGAGTTTGCAGATGACAGCAGCTTCTCAACAGCAGGCATTGCTAATGTAAACACAGAGTCCCCCACCACAGGCCTTTTCTTCCTCCCCGAGAGCTCTGTCTGTCCGATAGCAGATTAGCCACTCCAGCTAAATGGCATGGTCTGTGAGCCTAGTTTTCATGAATACATAAACACAGCACTTTCTCACAGCCTCCTGAGCTGTCCGTAGAAGATGTACATATTCAATCTTTCATTCATTCTCTGTACCGCTTAGTCCATTTCAGGTTGCGGGTAAGCTGGGGCCGGTCCCAGCATTTTAGCAGGTGAGAGGCAGGAACACCTGGACAAGTCACCAGTCCATCGCAGGGCCAACGCCAATAGGGACAAACAATCAGTCATGCACGCACTCACTTCTATGGAGAATTCAGATTCATCAATTAACCGAACATCATTACTTTGGATGATGAGAGGAAGTCGGAGAACCCAGAGAGAACCCACGCATACACGGGAAGAACATGCAAACTCCACACAGAAAGGTTTGAACCTCCACCAGCAGAGACTCGAACCAGTGACCTTCTTGTTGTGAGGCTGTGGTGCTAACCACCACTACGTACGTTGGCCAGCACAATGGTGGTAATAGCCGACTTGTGTGGGCTAGCCGCTCGGATACCTCCATGCTTGCCCTGCTTCTGCTTCCCGTTACTCCGCTTGTGTCGCCTCTACTGTGGGCGAGATGCAGGGCTCCAAATGCACGTCATCTTCTCCTCGGCCTGAATTGCTGGTGTCTGTGCTGGCCTTGAAATGTACTTATTGTGCAACAGCTTGCACAGCTCCAGGATGAAGTCCTGTTGGGGAATTTTTGTGCCTGTCCAGCTCCAGTACAGAAGCTACGCTTTCAGGGTGGCCATGTCCAGTATGTTACAAAGCAAAGAAATTGGTATCTCCTGGTTCTGGCTCAGGTATAGTGCTGCCTGAACATCTCGTCTAGTATGTCAGCTGCCATGTAACTCCCAGCAAAAATGACGGGTCATCGTTTTCTCGCCTTGGTGATTCCTCCTCCACCCTGTAAGATTCCTCTTCACCCTAGACCTCTCTCCCTCTCTCCCTCCGACTGTCACTTTGGTCTAGGATGTGTATAGGTTGCATGGCTTCATTTACATTTCATATTTGTCCATTCCTAAAAATGAGTGCTACATTATGTTCTCATAAAACTACTTAGTCACTCTGACAGTTAAACTCCCGCGCCTTGCTAAGCAACCAGGAGTGATGCTAAAACAGATGACAGACTCTAAATTAGGGAGTAAAAATTACCCCTATTGGCGGTTCTGGGTATAAATAGTCATATTTCTTTTTCTTTTGATCACATACTCACCAAAATTCCCTCCATAGTTACTGGATCCTTTTTATTAAAAATCATCAACTGAGAGAAACAGGGGTTTTATTTTAACTGAGATACAAGCATTCAAAAACAAAGGGAGTAAAACTTACCCCCTGGGTGGTTCTAGAGTTAAAGCAGTGGCTAATTTTTGTCCTTGGTCAACTCAGTAGTTATCTGTTTCTGTTGGCAGATCTGAGCTTCACAAGCCTTCCACTTTGAGTGAAGACGTATGTGTAAAGCACAGTAACTAATTTTAACAATAAACCCAAAGTATACAGAAAAACGCACGGCAGACAAAAGCTGCTCTTCAGTCAGCCCAGCTCACAGTCAGAACGGCTTTTTACTGACCACGCCCACACAGATCAGATTGTCACACCTGGGCAGGTAACGCTTCAGATCAGGAAGTAAAAATACAAATTCAAAGATCCCTTCACAAAACAATAAAACAAAACATGAACGCAAGTTAACAAAGCATATAATAATTGAGAGCACTTGTCGACAGTTTCTCTGATAGTAATTGTAGCTGCCATGTAAACAAACACCTGGAAAAACTGGAGAAAAATCTGCTCACCCTTCAGCCTAGCATTGCTATGGGGTACTGTTTTTCTTCACCCAACCTCTTTTCATAAGAATTTCCTCCACCTCTTCCCACAGTGAAATTTTTTGCAGTACACGTGCTCTCGGTTGTGGTTTGAGAGGGGCGGGGCTTGGTGACGGAGCGTTCCTGGGTCTGCCTTTGTGATTGAGCTACACGAGCCCATGAAAAAGGAAGGGGAACTGTGTTGTTCTATTGAACTTTTTTTCCTTTTTTTCTTCTATTGCAACACACATCTATCGAATGATATCTATTGTTATTAAATATTCACCCAGCCCTACTCCTAACCTTGCACAGAGGAAGGGCTGGAAAACACACTGCCTTCTTTAACAGCTCCTTTGGTTTCACCAGAAAGCTTCTTGGACAGAGACGCAATGAACGCTCTGACACTAGTGTCGATCATTTTCTCGTTTCCCTCATCAATCATCTGGGAATACTGGATCTTCCTGCTGCTGCAGTAAGTCAGACTATGGAAGCCTGCCTGGAACCAGTCTGGATTAAATAAGGCTGAATTGGTTAGTGGAACGACTGCAGGTTGAAGTATGAGATGAAGCTGGTTGTAGTCTGATTTTTTTTTTTTTTCTTTTTTTCTTTTTGGTTCATCTCCCATTAGTGAAAGAAACTTTCATGGAATACCCCTGAGGTTGTATAGCAGCAGTTTAAATAAGAAAAAATTCATGGCATGTATATGGTGGCTGAGTCTGTCGTATGTCATGAAAGGTTCATTTTAAATTTATCCCACAGAACAGATGCTGCTCTACAACCAGATTTTTTCTAACCTCCACCCAATCAGGCTCCACTGACACTCTTAAACAGCGTCGAAAACATTTTCCAACTTCATCCTCTCCTCGTGTTGACCTAACCCCTTTTACAACAAACAGAATTTCAATTTATCTGAACAAGCTTACTGATTTAAAAAAAAAAAAAAAAACTGGCTCCAAAGTTCAGATTTCAAACTAAACTTTTCAGTAACAACGAATTAAAAAAGGTTTATTGTTTGAGCAGTAATCTGTGAAAACTGTCCACATCAATTTGTAACCCATCTCATGTTCAGAACAAAGGTGTCTGATTGGTTGGGACTTGCCTGCATGGTGGTGCTCATTGCGAATGGGAGTTGGCTCAGAGGACTTTTCAGAATGTTGATCAGAGCCACAGATACAAAAATTTTCTGAGCATCTAGAACATTCTGCTCATCAATCAAAACGTAGACTGCAAACACGGACAAGGCAATCTGCAATGACAAAAGAAGAGAGAAAGAAAATGTACTGAGTTTGTCATAATTTCTAGGATTTGAGGCTGCAAGAGGTCAGCCACAGCACAGTACCTACAGAGAGTAAGGCAGGTCCTGAAGAGTCAGATGAGTGGAAAGAACAAGTCTGATCCATCAATTTATTGTCCTGTCAATCATCAGATACCCAAATGGTGTAGAAGCCTGGCTAAGCAGGAGATGGAAGCTACTGATATTTAAAAATTTTACCCCAAACCCAGCACCCAGAAGCTGAACACTGGGTGGAGGGAGGGAGGCTTAGGGTGATGAACGTCACCATCCAGAAAGGAACAACAAAGATCTAGGAGAATATCAGGGTGGACCCCAGGGATGAACTTGAAAACCAGCATGGAAGAGGAAGAGGGGGAATGATAAACCTCTATGTGGTGTGTTTCACCACCACACTGAAGACGTGGCTGACATCAAGAAGTCCCATCGGTAATTGGAGAAGTCTAGTTTTAGCGCTTTAAAGTTCTTCCATCAGTCTGTCAGGTCATCTAGCCTTGTCTGGTCTGGGTTGCCACCTCTTCGCTCCCTCAAGCAGAAATCTGAGTTTATAAGTTAAAAAGTGACCCGTGCAGAGTGTGGTTGTGATCAATCAATCAAATTTTATTTATAAAACTCTTTGTGTGCTGTTATAGAGCACTTTACAGCAACCACAGTTGGTCAAAGTGCTGGACACAGAGCAAAGCAATAGAAATCTTCTACACCTAAATGATGCATATTATTTCGTCTCACAAGTAACATCATTCTCAAGTGTCAATGCTGACCTGAATAAACAGCTCTTCAGTCTGGCTTTAGCATCAGTAGCAGGTCCTTAATGGAGTGTAGTACTGGGAACAGATCCATAACCGAGTGTAGTACCGAGAACAGATCTATAACCGAGTGTAGTACCGGGAACAGATCTATAACCGAGTGTAGTACCGGGAACAGATCTATAACCGAGTGTAGTACCGGGAACAGATCCATAACCGAGTGTAGTACCGGGAACAGATCTATAACCGAGTGAAGTACCGGGAACAGATCTAAAACCGAGTGTAGTACCGGGAACAGATCTATAACCGAGTGTAGTACCGGGAACAGATCTATAACCGAGTGTAGTACCGGGAACAGATCCATAACCGAGTGTAGTGCCGGGAACAGATCTATAACCGAGTGTAGTACCGGGAGCAGATCCATAACCGAGTGTAGTACCGGGAACAGATCTATAACTGAGTGTAGTACCGGGAACAGATCCATAACCGAGTGTAGTACAGGGAACAGATCTATAACCGAGTGTAGTACCGGGAGCAGATCCATAACCGAGTGTAGTACCGGGAACAGATCCATAACCGAGTGAAGTGCCTGGAACAGATCCATAACCGAGTGTAGTCCTGGGAGCAGATCTATAACCGAGTGTAGTACCGGGAACAGATCTATAACCGAGTGTAGTACCGGGAACAGATCCATAACCGAGTGTAGTGCCAGGAACAGATCCATAACCGAGTGTAGTACCGGGAGCAGATCTATAACCGAGTGTAGTACCGGGAGCAGATTCATAAATGAGAGTAGTCACTCACCAGGAAGGAGGAAGAGTTAAAGGAAGCTAGAGAGATGGAGTAAAGGATCTGTGAGGTCTTTAGGGCATCAAGTTCTCCATCTCTCAAAGTGTTGACTCTTCGCAGGAAAGCTTCTTCCCACGAGTAGAACTTGAGGATCTTCACTCCACCTAAAATCTCATTCATCAGTCTGATGCGACTGTCAGTGAACTTCATCTGAACCTCCTGTTGTGGCAGAAAGGAAAGGACGAGTCAGAACATCCAGTGTTAATTGACGACTCAAAGACAAACTGTTTGCTCACCTGAAGCTTGCTTCGGATTTTAGCGATGAACCCGTTCAAAGGAAATATTAGAACCACGGCAGCGAGGCCAGCAAGAGCAGGGGGGCCGAGAAGCTGCCAACCAATCAGATCAATCAGTTTAAACAACAAGGAAACAAGGTGTGCGACTGCTTTGTTTAGGATTAACAAAAGTTTATAAAGATAATAAATATAATTTAAAACATCATTTATTCATGACAATAAAAATAAAATCTCTGTATGTTGGGCCTTTAAAATAAACTTAATTACAACCAGAAGTATTAAGTGTCTGACTGTAGGAAGTAAAAAAAAAAGGTGATGGAACAGCTTTGATTGTTCAACAATCAATATCGGCACAAATAATTTAATTGAAAAACTATTCTTTATTTGAGCATCATTCATTTGGTTTTAACAACCCGCCTGTTTTATCCAGTAACATTTATAGACCACCAAACCTGCCTTCCTGTTTTGTTAAAGAGTTTTCTGAGTTCTTATGAACCGCAGACGTTAAATACAACAAGATTTTAATACCTGGTGATTTTAACCTTCACATTTATAAAAGTAGTGATCCCTGCCTATGCCAACACAGCCTACTCACAACAGAGGACACACCCTGGACCCGGTCCTCCTAACCTATGGTCTGTCCACTAGTGAGTCCCTGGACCTGGTCCTAACCTATGGTCTGTCCATAGGTTAAAACAAAATTAACAGTCCATCATCAAATTTTACATGAACAACAACAACTCAAAATCTACAATAAAACACAAACTGGCCAGAATGCTTAACTTCTCCAACCTCATCACAGATAAAAAAAAAAAAAAAATTCCTTTTTAAAACCATCGATCTTTGAACAAACACAGATTTAACCCAGTCCTCCATGCCCGCATCAGATGCTGCATGCGAGGACTTTGCAGATCACTTCAGAAGATCAATGTTATCAGATCCAGTCTTTTATCTCAACGACATGTTGATTTTAACAGACTTGAAGCTTTGTTTTTACCTGAGGAAACCCTTGAGAGTTTGTTTTGGTTGAGGCAAAAATGCTTGGTCGACTTTTCTCCCAACTAAACCAACAACCTGCCTTTTAGACCCAATTCCCACATAACTTTTAAAAACATTTTATGGTTTCTTTGATCCTGAGCATTTAAACATAGTAAACTAGTCTCTTCAGACGGGTGTCTTGCCTGCTGCCTGTAAAACTGGGGTGGTGAGGCCCCTTCTGAAGAAGAGTCATTTAGATCTAGACATTCTTGATAACTACTGACCTGTATCCAACTTACCGTTTTTAAGTGAAATGACAGTAAAAAAAAAAATGTTTTTATTCAACTACATGAGTTTTTGCATAAACACAAGATTTTAGAAAAATATCAATCTGGTTTTAGGACAAACCACAGTACCGAGACACAGTTTCAAAGATTGTTAATGACCTTAGACTTAATTTAGACTCACAGAAACTTTCTGTTCTGGTTCTACTGGATCTTAGGCTATGTTCAGACTACAGGGCATAATGCTCAATTCAGATTTTTTTTTTGGAAAAATCCGATATTTTGGAGTCTGTTCACGTTTCAGTTAAATGCGACTTGTATGTGATCTCCTGTATGAACCTTATGCGCACCACAAGTGTCCCGCATGCGTAGAAGACACGAGAACGTTGCAGTGGGTTTGCGTGACGTCTTCATGTTTGCGGTAACAGCGGAGCGTATGTTGCAGTTTTAAAGGTATTGTCCAACCGTAACCAGCACATTTTCAATGGCCTCGTTTTAGGGAGGAGATTACAAAAGAGGAGATCCAGATTTGTGCCATGGCAACGCAACAGCAACGTCTGTACAGAGAAACGTGGGTACGGAGTCGCAGCCAGGAGTGGTGGATAGTCATGTGACCCTTTACAGATAAGGAGTTTATAAACAATGTTGTATATGATGTGTAGGTCGGATTAATGCCACCTGGCCGTTGTCATGGCCTGCCCTGCTACACTCCTCAGCACTCACTCTCAATCATTCTCACCTGTTCGAGCCAGTCACTCTCCGGACTCCAAATCATTCACACCTGCTTTCAGGCCGCCTTTAATACATTAGATCACCAGATTTTATTAGACTCAAAAGTCTGGTGGGCCTCTCAGGTACTGTTCTTACATGGTTTTACTCCTAACTCACAGATCGCCAATTTTTTGTAAGTATGGATACATGCTCCTCAAGAATCCATGAAGTCAAATGTGGGGTTCCCTATGGATCAGTTTTAGGCCCACTTCTATTTAATCTGTCCATGTTACCTCTTGGGGACATCATCAGGAGATACGGCATTGATATCCATAGCTATGCTGATGATACACAGCTTTACATCACTGAGTCTCCTGATGACCTGGAGCCAGTTAACGTCCTTTTAAATGGGATTTTACTTCTTACAGCTCAACCAGGACAAAACTGAACTTTTAATTATCAGTCCCGAGGGCAAGAGAGAGATCATTTTACCTAAATTACAACATATTCAGTGTGGGAGAAATCTGGGTGTTCTTTTTGACTCTGAGCTGGATTTTATTCCACACATCAGAAATATAACAAAAACTGGATTTTATCATCATAAAATCATCACCAGAGTAGTCATATTTTCTCTCTCTGCCAGCAGCGAGGTGCTGATGCTTTTATTTCTAGATTAGATTATTGTAACGCCCTGCTCTCTGGTCTCTAACCTACAGCCACTCCAGAACTCGACGGCACAAGTTCTGACGTGGTCCAGAGGGAACACATTATACCAGCTTTAAAATTGCTGCATTGGCTCCTCATGCATTTCAGGATGATTTTTAGTTTCTTTTAGTCTTTTAGTCTGTGAGACAGGGATGCTTGTATGTTGTGTCCTGTGGTGACTCGCCTCTCAGTTTAAATTACACTTAGACATCAAAACACCAACACAACACACAAACAACTTCTGGGGGGCGTGTCATATGGTGCATGGAGGGTGGGAGTGGGGGGCAGTGCTCCAGTTTTACTTGCAAAAAACACATTCACCACAAACAGTCATGAGCGGGGAGGAGGAGGAGGACAATGGGGACACCTCACACCACTCTTCCCCGAGGCACCGCCGGGGGCTGGTAGGGGAGGTGGTTGCCCTGGGGGCCGGAAACCGGGGTGGCTGCACTGATGAGGGGCTGCTGATCTTGGGGGATGCCCGGTCGGCCGCATCTGGGTGGGAGGTGATGGGGGGTGGCTGGGGATGGCGGTGAGGGTTGGATCTGGGGCACGCCATTCTCTGGTCCGCCGGGGATGTCTCCCACAGGGCATGGTGGGAGAGAGGAGGGGCTGGGGAGTGAGAGTGGAAGGGTTGTATGCTGTGTGAGTGTTTATATTGTGTGGGTGGGGGTGAGGAGGCATGTATGTGATGGATGAGCGGGAGTGTGCAAGGATATAGGTGTGTGCATGTGTTTCTGTGTGTGGTTGGGGAGGGGTTAAGTGCACTTGTGGGGGGGACCTGGGCGGGCCTGGGGGGGGTCAGGGGGTGGTGGGTCTGGGCTCTGCCGCTGTCCCCATTCTCTCATTCCCCGTTAGGCATGTGGGTGGGGTGGGGACCTTCTGGGTACAGCCTGGTCTGATCCTGATTTGAATAATTTCAGCCTGGTCTCAACCTGGTTTGAACCGTTTCAACCCAGTCTGAACCTGGTTTGAACCGTTTGAACCTGGTCTGAACCTGGTTTGAACCGTTTCAGCCTGGTTTGAACCTGGTTTGAATCATTTCAAACTGAACATGGCAAACAGTGCAAACCTGCCAACAGTAGAAATGGCTACTCCATCTTCAGATTACATTGTAAATTGTCTTGAAATGATTCTGTTCTGAATACAGAAATAACACTTAACTAAACTGAACATTTAAGTTTACTGAAAGCGTTCAAGTTAGATGTTAAACTAAGATGTCGCTAAGATTAGACCTTTGAACTACAAATCAGAAATATGGATGTCATTCAGGATATTTACTATGATGATGTCATTCGTCTATTTGTTTACCTGCCACAGGAAGTAGAAGCATAGCGCAATTTCGAGCGGAGCAATCCAGACACTGTTGAAATAAACCACAAAGTCCATCAGCTTCTGAGTGTCAGCTGACACCAGATTAATAATTTCTCCCAAATTGCATTGCAGCCGCGTCGTGTTGCTCATCACCAGGCTCTGAGGATTCAAACAGAAAACTTTATTAACTTCACTGATTATCAACATTCAAGCGTTGTTCGTACATGTTTGTGAGCCGCAACCTTCCTGTAGACGAGGCCCATGATGGCCGTCTTCAGCCTCATTCCCACAGTGAAGCAGTGAAACATGTACTGATGATGGAGGACGGACTGCAGGCAGGACAGCAGGAAGAGCAGCGAGGCGAACAGGAAGCCTTTCCACAACGCAGCATCTTTGTCCCGCATAAAGCCCAGCAATGCACTGACAACACAAACAAACGAAAAGTAAACAAGTGTCGACGAGCAGACAAACCACAGAGGTTGTGTTTTTGTGAAATTACTAAAAACATTTTACGTCAAAATTTTCAGAAGCTTCTACAAACTTTTTTTTTTTATCACTGTTGAGTAATTTGAGGTGAAACACAGAAGGTTAGTATCTCACTCTCCAACTCTGTCCAAACAGGTTCAATAAAACATGACGCATTCTGTTGTTTCACAGATTTCAGGAAACTCAGATCTAAACACAGAGATGGTGTTTCACCAGTGTTTTGGGGACATGGTGAATGCTGGCAACTGTTATTCAGTGCGTTAATGTAGCTGTTGACACACCTGAGCAGCAGAGAGAAGGACATGCCTGCAGCAGGTGAGGTGCATCATTATTCAAATTTAAAGTTTATAGTTTTTTTTTTGTTGTTGTTTGTTTTTACCAGTGTCTGTTACGCACCCGAGTGTTTCTTTCTGTCTTTCTTATCGTTTTATTCCTTATTATATATATATATATATATATATATATATATATATATATATATATATATATACATATATATATATATATATATATATATATATACATATATATATATATGTATATATATGTATATATATATATCCTATTGAATATTTTGAACTCTAGCATGGCACTTGCACGTCGTCTTGTTTATTCAAGAGAGGAACTTTTTGTATTAAAGACTAATGTCGGAATGCAGCACAACGTACCGACAGAGCTGAGGAGGAAGTACAGAGGCTGCAAGTCAGGATCTAAGCTAAAGGCTGCTCGACGACGTTTTAAGCCAGTGATCCCCTCTGTACTAATGGCGAACGTTAACTCACTACCTAACAAGATGGACGAGCTGTTGGCACTGAACAATCAACGGAATTATCTTGCATGCAGCTTATACATCTTCACAGAGACATGGCTCACTGATGCGAAACCGGATGCTAACGTGGATCTACCAGGTTTCACTGCTGTGAGAGCTGACAGAGACATGAACGCCTGCGGTAAGAGCAGAGGTGGGGGGCTCATCATATATGTGAACAAACGTTGGTGTTGCCCAGGACATGTCTCAGTGAAAAAGGAACTGTGTTGCCAGGACTTGGAACTGTTGGCCATTAGTCTGCGGCCATATTACTTGCCGAGGGAGCTTAGTCACGTGATTGTGCTCTGATTTGGGTATTTTAATCATGCTTCCCTGGACTCTACCTTGGCCTCCTTCTACCAGGCTGTAGACTGTCCCACAAGGAACAACAGAACAATAGACCTGCTGTACTCCAATGTGAAGGATGCCTACAGAGCCACCCCCACCCCCCACTTGGAAAGTCTGACCACAACCTGGTTCACCTACAGCCACAGTACACCCCCCTGGTCAAAAGGATGTCTAAAACCACAAGCTCGATCAGGAAGTGGTCACCTGAGGCAGAGGATGCTCTGAGAGACTGCTTTGACATCACTGACTGGGATGTACTGCTGAGACAACATGGTGAGGACATAGAGGAGCAGACTCACTGTCTGACGGACTACATCAACTTCTCGCTGGACGTAGTCTCCCTCAATAAGACTGTCCGTTGTTATCCAAATAACAAACCTTGGATAACACAAGATGTCAAAGCTGCCCTCAACAGGAAGAAGGTGGCTTTCATGAACCATGACAGGGAGGCAATGCAATTAGCACAGCGGGAGGTGAAACAATGCCTGAAGGTGGCGAGGGACACCTACAGAAGAAAAACCGCCCTGGTGAGCGGAACGATTACAGACCGGTGGCACTTACATCCCAGCTAATGAAGACGATGGAGCGGCTCATCCTCAATCTCCTCAAGCCCCAAGTGCAACAGGCCCAGGACCCCCTACAGTTTGCCTATTGCGCAGGTGTGGGTGTGGAGGATGCTATTCTCTACCTCCTACACCGTGTCCAAGTACATCTGGATAAGGGGAGGGGCACAGTGAGGATCCTCTTCTTGGATTTTTCAAGTGCCTTCAACACAATCCAGCCCCTGATGCTTCTGGACAAACTGAGGGAGATGCAGGTGGACCCCTGCTTGGTGTCCTGGATTGGTAACTACCTCACAGAGAGACCGCAGTACGTCAGGCTAAAGGACACCACATCTGACACTGTTATTAGCAGCACAGGAGCACCCCAGGGAACTGTGCTGGCCCCCCTCCTCTTCACACTCTACACCTCAGACTTCTGTTACAACTCAGAGCTGTGTCACATCCAGAAGTTTGCAGATGACACAGCCATCGTGGGGTGTATCAGGGATGATGGAGAGGATGAGTACAGGAATCTGGTCAGTGACTTTGTCACCTGGAGTCAGATGAACCATCTCCAGCTTAACACCTCAAAGACTAAGGAGCTGGTTACTGACTTCAGGAAGTCCAGCCCACAACCACGTCCAGTGACCATCAGGGACGACAAGGTGGAGATTGTAGACAACTACAGGTACCTCGGGTTGTGGCTGGATAACAAGCTGGACTGGACATGCTGTACAGATCACCTGTACAAGAAGGGCCAAAGCCGTCTGTTCTTCCTGCGAAGACTGGGATCTTTTAACATCTGCAGGAAACTCCAGTGGATGTTCCATCAGTCTGTGGTGGCTAGTATGCTTTTTTATGCTGTTGTCTGCTGGGGGGGTAACATGACAAAAAGGTGTGCTAACAGGCTGGAAAAACTCATCAGGCGGGCGGGCTCTGTGGTTGGCATGAAGCTGGACTCCCTGGTGACAGTGGCAGAGAGGAGAACACTAAAAAAAACTACTGGCTATTGTGAATGATGCCAGTCACCCTCTGCACACTGTCATCAGTGCACAGAGAAGCCTGACCAGTAACAGGCTGCTCCTCCCCAAGAGTAGGACCAACCGGCTCAGAGACTCCTTTGTCCCCCAAGCCATCAAACTGGACAACTCTGCATTAGGCAGGAGGGGGAGAAGGAGGGGGGAGAGGGAGGTGTGCAGTCCGCCTGATACAACACATGCACAATAACCCATACAAACAGTTGCAATAACTTATACGTGCAATAGTGAACTGGGAATCTTTACTACCTCTACTGTGTGCAATGCTTGTTTATATTGTTTTATTTAACTTATCTTATTGTTATTTATTGCATTCTATTTGTGCTTTTCTTGCACCTGTTTTGCTTTGTACCTGTATATATTGTGTCTTGTGCTTGTCCTGCTTTACTGTTGGTGTTGTATTGCTGCTGGTACCCAAATTTCCCTGAGGACTCTCCAAAGGGATTAATAAATATTTCTATTCTATTCTATTCTATTCTAATAACAGTGATCTGTTGACTCAGCAGTTATTGCTTCTCTGTCAGTGCATCTCTGGTGTTAAGCTGACAAAGATTTTTTCTATTCATCCCAGAGTTCAGATTGTCTCACAGCTGTTTAAATAAAGTTTCTTTTTAACTTTGACGGACCACAAACATAAATGAACAGAGGACGTGACAATGATTCTCTGACATACCTGAGCACCTGAGGCACAGCGAACATGAAGGCATCATGGAAGAGGAGGCACAGCGTTCCACACAGGAAGTACAGTCCGAAGCTCCGCCCCAAAGCATGCAAGAGAAAGAGGTCACAGTCCCGCCTCTTCCTGTGTTTCCTCAGCAGCTGTGTTTTCTCTGTTTTCACAGCTGGATTGCCAGACCAGGACTGAAAAAAGGACAGGGACCAGGACTCGAACCAGGACCCAGACTTTGATCTGCAGGGAAAAAAAAAAAAAGAGGTGATGACATCTCGTGGTTTGGATCTGTCCTGAATCCCCCCAACCCCAAATCATGCACATGTAGTGTCTACTGTTATGTCTTAATTTTTGTTTCATGATATTCTCAATTTGTTTCCTGTAGGTGCTCCAGGTGATT
The DNA here is from genome assembly GCF_017639745.1 of Melanotaenia boesemani. NCBI lineage: Eukaryota > Metazoa > Chordata > Actinopteri > Atheriniformes > Melanotaeniidae > Melanotaenia > Melanotaenia boesemani. The sequence goes on from NC_055700.1 coordinate 123,020, forward strand.
GTCTGCTTCATGTTCTCAGAGTCTGAGGGTGTTTTGTGTTAAGTTTCTTTACAGCTGTCTCCTTTTTCTTCACCCCTTCCCATGTTCCACCCAGTCCAGCGTTAATGTACAATTTAATCAAAATAAAGAACAATAGTCAAGTATGAAGAGGAGCCTCATATCCAGAGGAGTTTCCTTCATTTTCACAAACCTCCTCATGGCTCATCTGTTTCACTCAACACCACAGCCATTATTCTAATATAATGTGGGTGGGGTCTTACTGACTTACGCAGCACATTTCCTGTTCCCTGAGCTCTTTCACAATTAAGAAACACAGGTAAACAGACTTTTATTTGGAAACAAATGTTCACTATTGTACAAACAGGTGAGTGACCTTCACCACAAACAGCATATAAGCCAGGAATCGGTCCACCGTCATGGCAAGTTGGTGGATGACTGCCCATCCGCCTAAGTTACAGCTCCACAAAAATGTTTGTATTAATTTAGTGTAAACTTGTTAAAGACAAAAAAAAGTGTCCTACGTCAGGTGTTTATATTTCTGCTGCTTCCAGAACCTCTCCAAGCCAGTCATGATCCGGATTGATGTGTCCTGGTCCCGCAAAGTCCACAGATCTGCAGCTTGTAGAGGGTGGCGATAACCTTGAATCACCAAACTGAGGGAAGAAAAAAAGGGTTCTAATTATTTCAGAATGTTTTTAAAATGATCAGGTTGTTTCCTTCCTTAAAAAATGGTGACGTCAATGGTTCAGTCCACTCTCATGTTGGCCGGTGACATTATTCAAGTTAAACGTTAGCGGTCGGCGTGATATCAGACGTAAACTGGTTTAACGTTAGCGTACGGCATGAGATCAGACATAAATAAACTGGTTAAATGCTAGCAGCCAGAGTCAGATCAGACATAAATTAACCGGTTTAACGTTAGCGGCCGGTGTGATATCAGATATAAATAAACCGGTTTAAAGTTGGCGGTCGACGTGAGATCAGTCCCTAATAAATTGGATTAAAGTTGGCGACCGGAGTGAGATCAGACATAAACTGGTTCAACATAAGGAGTCGGTGTGAGATAACACTTAAATAAACCGGTTTAACGTTAGCAGCTAGCATGAGATCAGAGTTAAACTGGTTTAACGTTAGCGGCTAGCATGAGATAAGATTTTTAAAAAACGGTTTAAAGTAAGCAACCACTGTGAGATCAGACTTAAACCAGTTTAACATCAGCAGCCAGCGTCAGCTCAGACTTGATTAAACCGGTTTAACGCTAGCGGTGAGCTTCAGCTCAGACTTGAATAAACCGGTTTAACGTTAGCAGCTGGCGTGAGATCAGACGTAAATAAACAGATTTAACGTTAGTGGCGGGTGTGAGATCAGACTTAAATAAACTGGTTTAAGGTTAGCAGCCAGTGTGACATTAGATATAAATAAACCGGTTTAACATCTGCGACGGGCGTGAGATCAGATTTAAATAAACTGGATTAAAGTCAGCAACCAACGTGACAGACATAAATAAACCGGTTTAACATTAACGGTCGGCATGAGATCAGACGTAAGAAAACCGGTTTAACGTTAGCAGCACGTGTGCAATATCAGACGTAAATAAACCGGTTTAAAGTCAGCAACCGATGTGACATTAGACATAAATAAACCGGTTTAACGTTAGCAGCCAGTGTGAGATCAGACTTAAATGAACCGGTTTAAGGTTGGCAGCAAGCATGAGATCAGAGTAACACTGGTTTAACGTTAGCGGCCGGCGTGAGATCAGACTTAAATAAACCGGATTAAAGTCAGTGATCAGTGTGAGATCAGATTTAATCCTGTTTAATGTTAGCGGCCGGTGTGAGATCAGTCCCTAATAAACTGGATTAAAGTCAGCGACGGGCATGAGATAAGACTTAAATAAACCGGTTTAAAGTCAGCAACCAACGTGACAGACATAAATAAACCGGTTTAACATTAACGGTCGGCATGAGATCAGACGTAAGAAAACCGGTTAAACGTTAGCAGCACGTGTGCAATATCAGACGTAAATAAACCGGTTTAAAGTCAGCAACCGATGTGACATTAGACATAAATAAACCGGTTTAACATTAGCAGCCGGCGTGAGAGCAGACTTAAACTGGATTAAAGTCAGCGACCGGCGTGAGATCTGACTTAAATAATCCGGATTAAAGTCATTGACCAGTGTGAGATCAGATTTAATCCTGTTTAATATTAGCGGTCAGCGTGAGATCAGCCTTAAACCAGGTGAAAGTCAGCAACCAACGTGAGATCAGACTTAAACCGGTTTAACATTAGCAGCCGGCTTGAGATCAGACTTAAATAAACCGGTTTAAAGTCAGCAATCAACGTGACATTAGATATGAATAAACCGTCTTAACATTTGCGGTTGGCGTGAGATCAGTCCCTAATAAACTGGATTAAAGTCAGTGACAGGCGTGAGATCAGACTTAAATAAACCGGATTAAAGTCAGTGACCAGTGTGAGATCAGATTTATTCCAGTTTAATGTTAGTGGCCGGCGTGAGACCAGACTTAAACTGGTTTAATGTGAGCAGCCGGCGCGAGATCAGACCTGAATAAACTGGTTTAAAGTAAGCAATCGACGTGAGATCAGACTTAAACCAGTTTAACATAACCTGCCGGTGTGAGATCAGTCTTTTAAAAAAACCGGTTTCAAGTAAGCAACCAACGTGAGATCAGACTTAAACCGGTTTAACGCTAGCAGCCGGTGTGAAATCAGACTTAAATATACCGGTTTAACATTAGCAACTGGCATGACATGAAACTTAAACCGGTTTAACGTTAGCGGCCGGCGTGAGATCAGACTTAAACAGGTTTGACGTTAGCGGCCGGTGTGAAATCAGACTTAAATATATCGGTTTAACGTTAGCAGCCGGCATGACATGAAACTTAAACCGGTTTAACGTTAGCGGCCGGCGTGAGATCAGACTTAAACCAGTTTAACATAACCTGCCGGTGTGAGATCAGTCTTTTAAAAAAAACGGTTTCAAGTAAGCAACCAACGTGAGATCAGACTTAAACAGGTTTGACGTTAGCGGCCGGTGTGAAATCAGACTTAAATATACCGGTTTAACGTTAGCAGCCGGCATGACATGAAACTTAAACCGGTTTAACGTTAGCGGCCGGCGTGAGATCAGACTTAAACCGGTTTGACATTAGCGGCCGGTGTGAAATCAGACTTAAATATACCGGTTTAACATTAGCGTCCGGTGTGAAATCAGACTTAAATATATCGGTTTAACGTTAGCAGCCGGCATGACATGAAACTTAAACCGATTTAACGTTAGCGGCCGGCGTGAGTTCAGACTTAAACCGGTTTGACGTTAGCGGCTGGCAAAATATCAGACTTAAATAAACCGGTTTAACGTTAGCAGCGAGCGTGAGATCAGAGTTAAACTGGTTTAACGTTAGCAGCCGGCATGACAGACATAAATAAACCAGTCTAACATCTGTGTGATCAGACTTAAAAAAACAGGTTAACCTTTGCGGTCGGTGTGAGATCAGAGTTGAACCGGTTTAACATTAAGGGCCGTCGTGAGATCAGACCAGAGTAAACCAGTTTAATGCTAGCGGCCAGCTTCAGCTCAGACTTGAATAAACCGGTTTAACGTTAGCTGCCGGCGTGACATGAAACTTATACTGGTTTGGTGTTAGTGGCAGGCAAGATATCAGACTTAAATAAACCGGTTTAACGTTAGCAGCGAGTGTGAGATCAGAGTGAAACTGGTTTAACATTAAGGGCCGGCGTGAGATCAGACCAGAGTAAACCGCTTTAACGTTAGTGGCTGACGTGAGATCGGACGTAATTAAACAGGTTTAACGTTGGCGGTCGGCATGAGATCAGACTTAAATAAACCAGTTTAACATTAGCAACCAGCTTGAACTCAGACTTGAATAAACCAGTTTAACGTTAGCAGCCAGCTTCAGCTCAGACTTGAATAAACCGGTTTAACAACACTCTTCTTTATCAACACTGATATAGACCTTCAACACCTTCATGTGTCTTGGCTTTTCTACCGTTATAGGAAACGTGAGTCCAACTGTTTTACCTTCTGAACCAAAAGAAGAAAAACCTGGAAAGAAAAGAAGCGTCTTCCTCTGGACAGGAATTCTGATGAAAAGAAAATACAAACGACAACAAAAAAGTAAATGGACGAATAAAATTTCCTAATGTTATATGAAAGATTTTAAGTATAATGAATCCATGTTGATGTGACCTGGATGAAGGGGTGTTGTGACCTGGATGGAGATTTTAATGTGACCTGGATGAAGATGTGATGTGACCTGGATGAAGGTGTGAGGTGACCTGGAGGAAGGTTTTAATGTGACCTGGATGAAGATGTGATGTGAACTGGATGAAGGTGTGATTTTACCTGGATGAAGGTTTTAATGTGAACTGGATGAAGGTGTGATGTTATCTGGATGAAGGTGTGATGGGACCTGGATGAAGGTGGGATGTTATCTGGACAAAGGTTTAAATGTGACCTGGATGAAGGTTTTAATGTGACCTGGACGAAGGTTTAAATATGACCTGGACGAAGGTTTTAATGTGACCTGGATGAAGGTTTTAATGTGACCTTGATAAAGGTGCGATGTGACCTGGATAAAGGTGTGACGTGACCTGAATGAAGATGTGATGTGACCTGGATGAAGATGTGATGTGACCTGGATGAAGGTGTGATATGACCTGGATGAAGGTGGAATGTGACCTGGATGAAGGTTTTAATGTGACCTGGATGAAGGTTTTAATGTGGCCTGGATGAAGGTGTGATTTTACCTGGATGAAGGTGTGATGTGACCTGGATGAAGGTGGGATGTGACCTGGATGAAGGTTTTAATGTGACCTTTATGAAGGTTTGATATTACCTGGATGAAGGTGTGATGTGACCTGGATGAAGGTGTGATGTTACTTGGATGAAGGTGTGATGTGACCTGGATGAAGGTGTGATGTGACCTGGACGAAGGTTTTAATGTGACCTGGATGAAGGTGAGATGTTACCTGGATGAAGGTGTGATGTGACCTGGATGAAGGTGTGATGTGACCTGGACGAAGGTTTTAATGTGACCTGGATGAAGGTGAGATGTTACCTGGATGAAGATGTGATGTTACCTGGATGAAGGTGTGATGTGACCTGGATGAAGGTTTTAATGTGACCAGGATAAAGATGTTATGTGACCTGGAGGAAGGTGTGATGTGACCTAGACCTTCTGCTTCCTGCTTTGCTGCCGTGCGGACGCTTCCTGCTTTGCTCTCCTTTCTGCTTGCATTTTTCTTCTTTTTTTCTTCTTTTTTCTTATCTTTACCGGCAAGAAATTTAGGAACAAGGACTCCTGGTCACTTATAAATCACTGGAACGAATATATTTTTTGATAAATTTAGTTGATTTCAATCGGAGAACTAGTGGAATAATGTCTCCTAACCCTGCAGTATCAGTGAGCTGCACTGAGTGTGAGCAACTTTCTTTGAGGATAACACAGCTGGAGAAGAGGATTGAAACACTGCAAGACATTCGTGTGAATGAAGAATTTATTGACTCTGTAGTAGCTTCTGTACAAGCTACTGAGTTGTCAAATGGATTGAGTCACATCTTCATACGCGAAGGCATGTCGAATGTGGAGCCTCCCGCTACAGACCTGGCTGATACACTTCCCTGGATGTGTTCAAATGACATTGGAATAGCTGAGGAAAATCCCAAACCGGACCATCAGACTGATCTCTCCTTCTGGAACACTGTTGGTGCCAGACCAAAGTCATCAACCCCGGCCAGAACCTGGTCTGATGTTGTTCGTCGCAGAGGTAAATCCAGCAGGAAATTTAAAGCTCCAGCACTCACTCCACCATCTGAAGTCTCACTGCATAATAAATATGATGTGTTGAGTCATATTAAAATGAATGATGATGAATGTAATGCAAGGATTTATCAAAATTCAAGAAATAGCCCTAAAACTCAGCCCAGGGCTAACCAAACCAGGAGGAGAGGCCAAAATCCCACAAACAGGAGGACTAGAGAAGCTATCGGCACCTCCACACAAAAACAAATAGACACAATTCTGATTGGGGACTCCATAACAGCATGTCAGGATGGCAAAGACGGAAAATCTAACACTTTTTGATACATCAGTCAGGGAACTGACAGAGATGTTTAGACCACTCTGTCTTCACATCCAGATGGTATGAAGATTATTGTCCACACAGGGTCTTTTGATATTCTGAGGAGGAAAATTGGCTCTGAGATCCTGAAAAAAGACTTTTCTCTGCTGTTGGAGAGACTGTGTCAGTTGGGAGCACACCATGTTTACATTTCAGGACCCATTCCTACAGCGGGTAAAGGAATTGAACTTTTCAGTAGGCTTCTTGGCCTGAACACATGGTTATCAAACGCATGTATCACCCATGGGATAAAGTTCATTGATAACTTCAATATCTTTTGGAACTGTAAGGAGCGATTCAGACCTGATGGTGTGCATCCAAATCTAACTGGATGCAGATTACTTGGTGCACACTTGCGTCATGCTGTTGGGACGGCAAACCCAAACATGAGTGTACAGATAAGAGCGAAGGACACAGCAGAGAAGCGATCAACTGCCAGCTCTCCCCCCTCACCAGACCCTCTTCTCCACATCACCCAAGGTCTTAAAAGGATGTCTCTATCCAGGTCTGAACCCCAGCGACCACCATCTACCAAGAAATACAGGGCTCCCCCCCCTCCCCCTCCTCATCCTCCTATTAGATCATCTGTCCTGACCGAGCAGGGCATGGGAGGAGGTTCCCAGAGCAGCAGAATTCACAACAAAGATAACATGCCATGATGCGTTCAGGGTCCTTGCTGTAGTTTTGCTACTACTGACAGCTGTTCTGAGATCAAGCCTGGACCCAGTAGGATTCCTGTGTTAGTTAGTAAAATAAGGAATCGAACACGGTCAGCTTGTGGGGTGAATCGATCTAATCTGTTAACTGTACCTTGTATAACTCAGAATACAACAGAGACCAGTGTAAACTTCATAAAGCTAGCTGTACTAAATGTTAGATCTCTGTCCAACAAGTCACTGTTAGTTAATGACTTCATCATTTCTCACAGTTTAGATTTTCTTTTTCTGACAGAAACATGGTTAACAGAAGACACAAGTGCTACAGTTCTTAATGAAACAGCACCCCCTCATTTTAGTTTCATGAATAAATGTCGAAACGGGAGGAAAGGGGGAGGAGAAGCTGCCTTATTTAAAGATTCATTCCAGTGTAAAGAAATGTCATTTGGTGATTTTACTTCTTTTGAATATCTTAGTTTTATTTTAAGGGGCATTCCTAAAATCCTATTTCTAATCATCTACAGACGTCCAGGACACTGTGTAAATTTTATTGATGAATTTTCTGAATTATTGTCGGTTATCTCTACTGATTTTAACCATTTCATCTTAACTGGGGATTTTAACATTCACATAGATAACATGACGGATGGTAATGTCAAGGAATTTTGTTCCATATTGGACATGTTTGGTTTGTGGCAACATGTTAAACAACCGACCCACATTCGAGGTCACATTCTGGACCTGGTTATTTCAAAGGGTGTTGATATTTCTTCTGTTGCGGTCACTGACTTGGCCTTGTCTGACCATTTTTGTATTTTGTTTGATTTACTGATCACTCAGAATGTTCAACCAACCTGCTTCTCCGTTAGGAAGAGGTACATTAATGAAAGAACAAGTGCTAAGTTTGTGGAGGCCATAGCTATGTTACCAACAACCAGTGCAGAGTCAGTTGATAGACTCCTGGATAATTTCAATCTGAAAATCTTGAATGTAATGGATGCTGTTGCACCGATAAGAATCAAGAGCAACTTGAGCAAACAGAAAACACCATGGAGAAACACCACTGTGGTTACCAGCCTAAAAAGAGAATGCAGAAAAACTGAGCGGAAATGGCGGAAAAATAAACTTCAAATTTACTATGAGCTGTACAAACAAAGCCTGTGTAACTATAACAATGAGCTGTGCAAGGCCAGAGAGCTGCATTTATCTGGAATGATTAACAGGAATGTCAACAATTCTCGCACTCTGTTCGCTATGATTGAAAAACTTACAAATCCTCCTAAACAGATAAGCCCAGAGCTCCTTTCCACTGAGAAATGCAACCAATTTGCAAACTTTTTTAGCCAAAAAATTAAAACAATTAGGCAAAATATTAATTCCACACAGTCAAACAAGAAAATTAGTCTGTGTCTAAAACCCGGAAATAATTCTGATGTCATGTCACAATTTAAAATGGTGAATTTAAAAGTCCTACAAGAAACAGTTTGGCATTTGAAATCAACAACATGCACTCTGGACATGATACCATCCGACTTTTTAAAAACAGTTTTTACCTCAGTAGAAAGTGATCTCCTACTGATAGTTAACAGCTCGCTGGCATCAGGCATTTTTCCCAAGTCACTAAAGATAGCTGCTATTAATCCTCCTAAAGAAAAGGACTCTAGACGCCTCTATAATGAACAACTATAGACCTGTCTCTAACCTCTCTTTTATTTCCAAGATTATTGAAAAAGTTGTATTTCACCAGCTTCATGACTTTTTAAATGAAAGTGGAAATCTTGATAAATTTCAGTCCGGCTTCCGACCTCATCACAGCACTGAAACAGCTCTGGTCAAAGTGTTAAATGACATTAGGTTGAATACCGATTCTGGTCAAGTATCAGTCCTGGTTCTGTTGGATCTCAGTGCTGCGTTTGATACTGTAGATCACAGAATCCTGTTGCACAGGCTGGAAAACTGGGTTGGACTTTCTGGAGCGGTCCTTAACTGGTTCAGGTCCTATTTAGAAGGCCGGAGTTATTTTGTTACGATCGGCAGCTATGAATCCGAGCGAGTGGCCATGACTTGTGGAGTCCCCCAGGGGTCAGTCCTTGGACCTCTTCTGTTCAACTTGTATATGCTCCCTTTGGGTAAAATATTACAAAACTATAGCATTAGTTATCAAAGTTATGCAGATGATACACAACTTTATGTGTCTCTGTCACCAGATGACTGCAGTCCAATAGACTTAATGTGTCAGTGTCTGGAGCAAATAAACACCTGGATGAGGGAGAATTTCCTACAATTAAATGAAGACAAAACTGAGATTATTCTGTTTGGTAGCAAAGAGAAGAGGGTCAGCATTGGCAAACACCTGGAGACTCGGGCTCTTAAAATTACCAACCAAGTTCGTAACCTGGGAGTGTTGATAGACTCAGATCTGACTTTCAGCAGCCATATCAAAGCTGTCACTAAGACAGCTTTTTACCAGCTCAGAAACATCAACAGAATTAAAAGTTTAGTCTCCCAGAAAGACCAAGAGAAACTCATCCATGCATTCATCTCCAGTAGACTGGATTACTGTAATGGTCTTTTAACAGGACTTCCTAAAAAGAGCATTAAACATCTGCAGCTCATCCAGAACGCTGCTGCTAGAGTTTTAACCAGGACTAAGAGATCTGAACACATCACACCAGTTTTGAAATCTTTACACTGGCTTCCAGTCAGTCATAGAATAGATTTTAAAACCCTTCTGCTTGTTTACAAATCCCAGAATTGTTTAGGCCCAGAATACATCTGTGATATGTTCAGAGAATATAAACCTAGCAGAGCTCTTAGATCCAAAGACTCTGGTCAACTAGTCCAGGCCAGAGTCCAGACTAAACATGGAGAAGCAGCATTTAGCTGTTATGCTGCAAACAAATGGAACAAACTGCCAGTGGAGATTAAACTTTCCCCAAATGTAGACATTTTTAAATCCAGGTTAAAAACTTTTCTTTTCTCATGCGCCTATGCATGAAATCTGCACGGTAACTTTTTTTTAACTTATCTTGCTTTTAATCATTTTAATGTAATTTATTATTTTATTGTGATTATGTGTTGATTATGTGTTGATGCCTTTTACTATTCTAAATATCTGTAATGTTTTTGTTTTATGTAAAGCACTTTGAATTGTCCTGTACATGAAATGTGCTATACAAATAAACTGCCTTGCCTTGCCTTGCCTTGCCTAGATCAAGGTTTTTATATGACCTTGATGAAAGTTTCAATGTGACCTGGATGAAGGTGCGATGTGACCTGGATGAAGGTGTGATATGACCTGGATGAAGGTTTTAATGTGACCTGGACGAATGTTTTAATGTGACCTGGATGAAGGTGTGATATTACCTGGATGAAGGTTTGTTATTACCTGGATGAAGCTGTGATGTGACCTGGATGAAGGTTTTAATGTGACCTGGATGAAGGTGGGATGTGACCTGGATGAAGGTTTGATATTACCTGGATGAAGGTGTGATGTGACCTGGATGAAGGTGTGATGTGACCTGGATGAAGGTGTGAGGTTACTTGGATGAAGGTGTGATGTGACCTGGATGAAGGTGTGATGTGACCTGGATGAAGGTGTGATGTGACCTGGATGAAGGTGTGATATGACCTGGATGAAGGTTTTAATGTGACCTGGAGGAAGGTTTTAATGTGACCTGGATGAAGGTGTAATATTACCTGGATGAAGGTTTGTTATTACCTGGATGAAGGTGTGATGTGACCTGGATGAAGGTTTTAATGCGACCTGGATGAAGGTTTGATATTACCTGGATGAAGGTGTGATGTGACCTGGATGAAGGTGTGATGTGACCTGGATGAAGGTGTGATGTGACCTGGATGAAGGTGTGATGTGACCTGGATGAAGGTTTTAATGTGACCTGGATGAAGGTGTGATGTTACCTGGATGAAGGTGAGATGTTACCTGGATGAAGATGTGATGTTACCTGGATGAAGGTGTGATGTGACCTGGATGAAGGTTTTAATGTGACCAGGATAAAGATGTTATGTGACCTGGAGGAAGGTGTGATGTGACCTAGATCAAGGTTTTTATATGACCTGGATGAAAGTTTCAATGTGACCTGGATGACGGTGTGATGTGACCTGGATGGAGGTGCGATGTGACCTGGATGAAGGTGTGATATGACCTGGATGAAGGTTTTAATGTGACCTGGATGAAGGTGTGATATTACCTGGATGAAGGTTTGTTATTACCTGGATGAAGCTGTGATGTGACCTGGATGAAGGTTTTAATGTGACCTGGATGAAGGTGGGATGTGACCTGGATGAAGATGTGATGTGACCTGGATGAAGTTGTGATATGACCTGGATGAAGGTTTTAATGTGACCTGGACGAAGGTTTTAATGTGACCTGGATGAAGTTTTGATATTACCTGGATGAAGGTGTGATGTGACCTGGATGAAGGTTTTAATGTGACCAGGATAAAGATGTTATGTGACCTGGATGAAGGTGTGATGTTATCTGGATGAAGGTGTGATATGACCTGGATGAAGGTGGAATGTGACCTGGATGAAGGTTTTAATGTGACCTGGATGAAGGTTTTAATGTGGCCTGGATGAAGGTGTGATTTTACCTGGATGAAGGTGTGATGTGACCTGGATGAAGGTGGGATGTGACCTGGATGAAGCTTTTAATGTGACCTTTATGAAGGTTTGATATTACCTGGATGAAGGTGTGATGTGACCTGGATGAAGGTGTGATGTTACTTGGATGAAGGTGTGATGTGACCTGGATGAAGGTGTGATGTGACCTGGATGACGGTGTGATGTTACTTGGATGAAGGTGTGATGTGACCTGGATGAAGGTGTGATGTGACCTGGATGAAGGTTTTAATGTGACCTGGATGAAGGTTTTAATGTGACCTGGATGAACTGGTTTAACGTTAGCAGCCGGCATGACAGACATAAATAAACCAGTCTAACATCTGTGTGATCAGACTTAAAAAAACAGGTTAACCTTTGCGGTCGGTGTGAGATCAGAGTTGAACCGGTTTAACATTAAGGGCCGTCGTGAGATCAGACCAGAGTAAACCGGTTTAATGCTAGCGGCCAGCTTCAGCTCAGACTTGAATAAACCGGTTTAACGTTAGCTGCCGGCGTGACATGAAACTTATACTGGTTTGGTGTTAGTGGCAGGCAAGATATCAGACTTAAATAAACCGGTTTAACGTTAGCAGCGAGCGTGAGATCAGAGTGAAACTGGTTTAAAATTAAGGGCCGGCGTGAGATCAGACCAGAGTAAACCGCTTTAACGTTAGTGGCTGACGTGAGATCGGACGTAATTAAACAGGTTTAACGTTGGCGGTCGGCATGAGATCAGACTTAAATAAACCAGTTTAACATTAGCAACCAGCTTGAACTCAGACTTGAATAAACCAGTTTAACGTTAGCAGCCAGCTTCAGCTCAGACTTGAATAAACCGGTTTAACAACACTCTTCTTTATCAACACTGATATAGACCTTCAACACCTTCATGTGTCTTGGCTTTTCTACCGTTATAGGAAACGTGAGTCCAACTGTTTTACCTTCTGAACCAAAAGAAGAAAAACCTGGAAAGAAAAGAAGCGTCTTCCTCTGGACAGGAATTCTGATGAAAAGAAAATACAAACGACAACAAAAAAGTAAATGGACGAATAAAATTTCCTAATGTTATATGAAAGATTTTAAGTATAATGAATCCATGTTGATGTGACCTGGATGAAGGGGTGGTGTGACCTGGATGGAGATTTTAATGTGACCTGGATGAAGATGTGATGTGACCTGGATGAAGGTGTGATGTCACATTGAGGAAGGTTTGATATTACCTGGATGAAGATGTGATGTGAACTGGATGAAGGTGTGATTTTACCTGGATGAAGGTTTTAATGTGAACTGGATGAAGGTTTTAATGTGACCTGGATGAAGGTGTGATGTTATCTGGATGAAGGTGTGATGGGACCTGGATGAAGGTGGGATGTTATCTGGACGAAGGTTTAAATGTGACCTGGATGAAGGTTTTAATGTGACCTGGACGAAGGTTTAAATATGACCTGGACGAAGGTTTAAATATGACCTGGATGAAGGTTTTAATGTGACCTGGACGAAGGTTTAAATATGACCTGGATGAAGGTTTTAATGTGACCTTTATGAAGGTTTGATATTACCTGGATGAAGATGTGATGTGACCTGGATGAAGGCGTGATGTTACCTGGATGAAGGTGGCATGTGACCTGGATGAAGGTTTTAATGTGACCTTTATGAAGGTTTGATATTACCTGGATGAAGGTGTGATATGACCTGGATGAAGGTTTTAATGTGAACTGGATGAAGGTTTTAATGTGACCTGGATGAAGGTTTGATATTACCTGGATGAAGGTGTGATGTGACCTGGATGAAGGTGTGATGTGACCTGGATGAAGGTGTGATGTGACCTGGATGAAGGTGTGATGTTACTTGGATGAAGGTGTGATGTGACCTGGATGAAGGTGTGATATGACCTGGATGAAGGTTTTAATGTGACCTGGACGAAGGTTTTAATATGACCTGGATGAAGGTTTGTTATTACCTGGATGAAGCTGTGATGTGACCTGGATGAAGGTGGGATGTCACCTGGATGAAGGTTTTAATGTGACCTGGATGAAGGTTTGATATTACCTGGATGAAGGTGTTATGTGACCTGGATGAAGGTGTGATGTTACTTGGATGAAGGTGTGATGTGACCTGGATGAAGGTTTTAATGTGACCTGGATGAAGGTGTGATGTTACCTGGATGAAGGTGAGATGTTACCTGGATAAAGATGTTATCTGACCTGGAGGAAGGTGTGATGTGACCTAGATCAAGGTTTTTATATAACCTGGATGAAGGTGTGATGTGACCTGGATGAAGGTGTGATGTTACTTGGATGAAGGTGTGATGTGACCTGGATGAAGGTGTGATGTGACCTGGATGAAGGTTTTAATGTGACCTGGATGAAGGTGTGATGTTACCTGGATGAAGGTGAGATGTTACCTGGATGAAGATGTGATGTTACCTGGATGAAGGTGTGATGTTACCTGGATGAAGATGTGATGTTACCTGGATGAAGGTGTGATGTGACCTGGATGAAGGTGAGATGTTACCTGGATGAAGATGTGATGTTACCTGGATGAAGGTGTGATGTGACCTGGATGAAGGTTTTAATGTGACCTGGATGAAGGTTTTAATGTGAACTGGATGAAGGTTTTGATATGACCTGGATGAAGATGTGATGTTACCTGGATGAAGGTTTTAATGTGACCTGGATGAAAGTTTCAATGTGACCTGAATGAAGATGCGATGTGACCTGGATGAAGGTGTGATATGACCTGGATGAAGGTTTTAATGTGACCTGGATGAAGGTGTGATATTACCTGGATGAAGGTTTGTTATTACCTGGATGAAGCTGTGATGTGACCTGGATGAAAGTTTTAATGTGACCTGGATGAAGGTGTGATGTTACCTGGATGAAGGTGTGATGTGACCTGGATGAAGGTGGGATGTGACCTGGATGAAGATGTGATGTGACCTGGATGAAGGTGTGATATGACCTGGATGAAGGTTTTAATGTGACCTGGATGAAGTTTTGATATTACCTGGATGAAGGTGTGATGTGACCTGGATGAAGATGTGATGTTACCTGGATGAAGGTGTGATGTTACCTGGATGAAGGTGAGATGTTACCTGGATGAAGATGTGATGTTACCTGGATGAAGGTGTGATGTGACCTAGATCAAGGTTTTTATATGACCTGGATGAAAGTTTCAATGTGACCTGGAGGAAGGTGTGATGTGACCTAGATCAAGGTTTTTATATGACCTGGATGAAAGTTTCAATGTGACCTGGATGAAGGTGTGATATGACCTGGATGAAGGTTTTAATGTGACCTGGACGAAGGTTTTAATGTGACCTGGATGAAGGTGGGATGTGACCTGGATGAAGGTTTTAATGTGACCTGGATGAAGGTTTGATATTACCTGGATGAAGCTGTGATGTGACCTGGATGAAGGTGTGATGTGACTTGGATGAAGGTGTGATGTGACCTGGATGAAGCTGTGATGTGACCTGGATGAAGGTGTGATGTGACTTGGATGAAGGTGTGATGTGACCTGGATGAAGGTGTGATGTTACTTGGATGAAGGTGTGATGTGACCTGGATGAAGGTGTGATGTTACCTGGATGAAGGTTTTAATGTGACCTGGATGAAGGTGGGATGTGACCTGGATGAAGGTTTTAATGTGACCTGGATGAAGGTGTGATGTGACCTGGATGAAGGTGTGATGTTATCTGGATGAAGGTTTTAATGTTACCTGGATGAAGGTTTTAATGAGGTCTGGATGAAGGTTTTAATGTGACCTGGATGAAGATTTGATGTGACCTGGATGAAGGTTTTAATGTGACCTGGATGAAGGTGTGATGTTACCTAGATGAAGATGTGATGTGACCTGGATCAAGGTTTTAATGTGACCTGGATGAAGGTGTGATGTGACGTGGATGAAGGTGTGATGTTATCTGGATGAAGGTTTTAATGTGACCTGGATGTAGGTTTTAATGTGACCTGGATGAAGGTTTTAATGCGTTCTGGATGAAGGTTTTAATGTGACCTGAATGAAGATGTGATGTGACCTGGATGAAGGTGTGATGTGACCTGGATGAAGGTTTTAATGCGTTCTGGATGAAGGTTTTAATGTGACCTGGATGAAGATGTGATGTGACCTGGATCAAGGTTTTAATGCGTCCTGGATGAAGGTGTGATGTGACCTGGATGAAGGTTTTAATGTGACCTGGATGAAGATGTAATGTGACCTGGATGAAGGTTTTAATGTGACCTGGATGAAGGTGTGATGTGACGTGGATGAAGGTGTGATGTTATCTGGATGAAGGTTTTAATGTGACCTGGATGAAGGTGTGATGTTACCTAGATGAAGATGTGATGTGACCTGGATCAAGGTTTTAATGTGACCTGGATGAAGGTGTGATGTGACGTGGATGAAGGTGTGATGTTATCTGGATGAAGGTTTTAATGTGACCTGGATGAAGGTTTTAATGTGACCTGGATGAAGGTTTTAATGTGACCTGGATGAAGGTTTTAATGTGACCTGAATGAAGATGTGATGTGACCTGGATCAAGGTTTTAATGCGTCCTGGATGAAGGTGTGATGTGACCTGGATGAAGGTTTTAATGTGACCTGGATGAAGATGTAATGTGACCTGGATGAAGGTTTTAATGTGACCTGGATGAAGGTGTGATGTGAACTGGATGAAGGTTTTAATGTGACCTGGATGAAGGTGTGATGTTATCTGGATGAAGGTTTTAATGTGACCTGGATGAAGGTTTTAATGTGACCTGGATGAAGGTGTGATGTTATCTGGATGAAGGTTTTAATGTGACCTGGATGAAGGTGTGATATGACGTGGATGAAGGTGTGATGTTATCTGGATGAAGGTTTTAATGTTATCTGGATGAAGGTGTGATGTTACCTAGATGAAGGTGTGATGTTACCTGGATGAAGGTGTGATGTTACCTGAATGAACGTTTTAATGTGACCTGGATGAAGGTTTGATTTTTACCTGGATGACCGTGTGATGCTATCTGGATGAAGGTTTTAATATGACCTGGATGAAGGTGTGATGTGACGTGGATGAAGGTGTGATGTTATCTGGATGAAGGTTTTAATGTGACCTGGATGAAGGTTTTAATGTGAACACTTCCCAACGCTTTTAATTCATTTTATTGTCGTTTTGAAAAATCTGATTTTTCTAATGAGCTGCTCTCTCTTTAAGAAACCATGTCCCCTGACTCTTCTATCGTGATTAGTCTTGAGAGTATCAGAGACCTGATGAGACGGGTGAACATTAGAAAGGCTCCTGGCCCAGACCAGATTTGTGGGCGCACTTTGAGATACTGCGCTGACCAACTGAGTCCTGTCCTACATCATATCTTTCAAATGTCTCTTGATACAAATCGTGTGCCTATTGGTTGGAAAACCGCTACTGTAATCCCTGTGAATAAGATTAATGTGCCAAAACAACTAAATGACTTTAGACCTGTCTCACTAACCTCCTTGTGTATGAAACTTTTTGAGAGAAGTCTGAAAAACATGATTCTGGAGTATGTTGAAGGGAAAATTGACCCCATGCAATTTGCGTACCAAGCAGGAAAGGGAGTTGAGGATGCAAAGCTTTTTATACTGGACTCTTTATTTAAGCATCTAGAAAAGCCCCAAGCTCATGCTAGACTTTTATTTGCAGATTTTTCATCTGCTTTTAATACAATGCAGCCACATCTTCTTATTGAGAGGCTCCTAAATGAATTTGGATTGCCCCACCAACTAGTTCTCTGGATATTGGATTTTTTGACTATGAGGAAACAGAGAGTTCTGGTTAATAATCGTCTGTCAGACTGTGTCACTATATCAACTGGTTCGCCGCAAGGCTGTGTTTTATCGCCTCTTCTTTTTATTTTATATACTAATGAGTGTAAAAGCACCTTTGAACACAGCTACTTGGTTAAGTTTTCAGACGACACTGCGCTGTTGTCTCTTCTCAGTGGTTCAGAATTAGAACATGGAACTGTGCTCTCTGATTTTATTTCTTGGTGTGATTTAAATTTCTTGGAGCTAAATGTTACAAAAACAAAGGAGCTAATTTTTGATTTTAGACGTAAAAAAGATGTTGCCACTGAAAGTATTATTCATAATGAGGGTGTCGAAATTGTTTCCTCTTATAAGTATCTTGGGACTTTCTTTGATAACCAACTTAAGTTTGATGTCAACACTGCAGCTGTTCTGAAACAGGCACAACAAAGAATCTACCTCTTAAGGAAACTGAATTCGTTCTCAGTTAATCCCAGCATTTTGTGTAGGTTCTATCAGGCCTTTATAGAGAACCTCCTGTGTTTTTCATTTATCTGCTGGTATAACTGTCTCACTCTCAAAGACAAGAACAGTCTCAATCGCATCGTGAAAACCTGCTCTAAAATCATAGGAGTGCAGCAGAGGGACCTGGCTTCGTTCTGTAATAATCAGATTGTCCAGAAAGCGAATGTCATCTTGTCTTCATCAGGTCATGCCTTAAAAAATGAGTTCTCCTTGTTGCCTTCAGGACGTCGTTATGTTTTACCATATTGTAAAACAAACCGTTATGCAAAGTCTTTTATCCCATCTGCTGTTCGACTTTTAAATTCTCTGTAGTTTTTGTGTTTTTTTTTTTTTTTTTTTTTTTTTTTTTTATATATTTATTGATCACCAAGCTCTTCTCTTTTTGTGTCTTTTATGTACTGTATGTGGTTTTTATGTCATGTTATGATGCTGCTCAAACTAATTGCCCCTGGTGGGACTAATAAAGTTGTCTAACTAAATGTGACCTGGATGAAGGTGTGATGTGACGTGGATGAAGGTGTGATGTTATCTGGATGAAGGTTTTAATGTGACCTGGATGAAGGTTTTAATGTGACCTGGATGAAGGTTTTAATGTGACCTGGATGAAGATGTGATGTGACCTGGATGAAGGTTTGATATTACCTGGATGAAGGTGTGATGTGACCTGGATGAAGGTGAGATGTTACCTGGATGAAGATGTGATGTTACCTGGATGAAGGTGTGATGTGACCTGGATGAAGGTTTTAATGTGACATGGATGAAGATGTGATGTGACCTGGATGAAGGTTTTAATGTGACCTGGATGAAGGTGTGATGTGATGTGGATGAAGGTGTGATGTTATCTGGATGAAGGTTTTAATGTGACCTGGATGTAGGTTTTAATGTGACCTGGATGAAGGTTTTAATGCGTTCTGGATGAAGGTTTTAATGTGACCTGGATGAAGGTGTGATGTGACCTAGATCAAGGTTTTTATATGACCTGGATGAAAGTTTCAATGTGACCTGGAGGAAGGTGTGATGTGACCTAGATCAAGGTTTTTATATGACCTGGATGAAAGTTTCAATGTGACCTGGATGAAGGTGTGATATGACCTGGATGAAGGTTTTAATGTGACCTGGACGAAGGTTTTAATGTGACCTGGATGAAGGTGGGATGTGACCTGGATGAAGGTTTTAATGTGACCTGGATGAAGGTTTGATATTACCTGGATGAAGCTGTGATGTGACCTGGATGAAGGTGTGATGTGACTTGGATGAAGGTGTGATGTGACCTGGATGAAGCTGTGATGTGACCTGGATGAAGGTGTGATGTGACTTGGATGAAGGTGTGATGTGACCTGGATGAAGGTGTGATGTTACTTGGATGAAGGTGTGATGTGACCTGGATGAAGGTGTGATGTGACCTGGATGAAGGTTTTAATGTGACCTGGATGAAGGTGTGATGTGACCTGGATGAAGGTGTGATGTTATCTGGATGAAGGTTTTAATGAGGTCTGGATGAAGGTTTTAATGTGACCTGGATGAAGATTTGATGTGACCTGGATGAAGGTTTTAATGTGACCTGGATGAAGGTGTGATGTTACCTAGATGAAGATGTGATGTGACCTGGATCAAGGTTTTAATGTGACCTGGATGAAGGTGTGATGTGACGTGGATGAAGGTGTGATGTTATCTGGATGAAGGTTTTAATGTGACCTGGATGAAGGTGTGATGTGACCTGGATGAAGGTTTTAATGCGTTCTGGATGAAGGTTTTAATGTGACCTGGATGAAGATGTGATGTGACCTGGATGAAGGTTTTAATGTGACCTGAATGAAGATGTGATGTGACCTGGATCAAGGTTTTAATGCGTCCTGGATGAAGGTGTGATGTGACCTAGATCAAGGTTTTTATATGACCTGGATGAAAGTTTCAATGTGACCTGGATGAAGGTGTGATATGACCTGGATGAAGGTTTTAATGTGACCTGGACGAAGGTTTTAATGTGACCTGGATGAAGGTGGGATGTGACCTGGATGAAGGTTTTAATGTAACCTGGATGAAGGTTTGATATTACCTGGATGAAGCTGTGATGTGACCTGGATGAAGGTGTGATGTGACTTGGATGAAGGTGTGATGTGACCTGGATGAAGCTGTGATGTGACCTGGATGAAGGTGTGATGTGACTTGGATGAAGGTGTGATGTGACCTGGATGAAGGTGTGATGTTACTTGGATGAAGGTGTGATGTGACCTGGATGAAGGTGTGATGTGACCTGGATGAAGGTTTTAATGTGACCTGGATGAAGGTGTGATGTGACCTGGATGAAGGTGTGATGTTATCTGGATGAAGGTTTTAATGAGGTCTGGATGAAGGTTTTAATGTGACCTGGATGAAGATTTGATGTGACCTGGATGAAGGTTTTAATGTGACCTGGATGAAGGTGTGATGTTACCTAGATGAAGATGTGATGTGACCTGGATCAAGGTTTTAATGTGACCTGGATGAAGGTGTGATGTGACGTGGATGAAGGTGTGATGTTATCTGGATGAAGGTTTTAATGTGACCTGGATGAAGGTGTGATGTGACCTGGATGAAGGTTTTAATGCGTTCTGGATGAAGGTTTTAATGTGACCTGGATGAAGATGTGATGTGACCTGGATCAAGGTTTTAATGCGTCCTGGATGAAGGTGTGATGTGACCTGGATGAAGGTTTTAATGTGACCTGGATGAAGATGTAATGTGACCTGGATGAAGGTTTTAATGTGACCTGGATGAAGGTTTTAATGTGACCTGGATGAAGGTGTGATGTGACCTGGATGAAGGTGGGATGTGACCTGGATGAAGGTTTTAATGTGACCTAGATGAAGGTGTGATGTTATCTGGATGAAGGTTTTAATGTGACCTAGATGAAGGTGTGATGTGACCTGGATGAAGGTGTGATGTGACCTGGATGAAGATGTAATGTGACCTGGATGAAGGTGTGATGTGAACTGGATGAAGGTTTTAATGTGACGTGGATGAAGGTGTGATGTTATCTGGATGAAGGTTTTAATGTTATCTGGATGAAGGTGTGATGTTACCTAGATGAAGGTGTGATGTTACCTGGATGAAGGTGTGATGTTACCTGAATGAACGTTTTAATGTGACCTGGATGAAGGTTTGATTTTTACCTGGATGACCGTGTGATGCTATCTGGATGAAGGTTTTAATGTGACCTGGATGAAGGTGTGATGTTACCTAGATGAAGATGTGATGTGACCTGGATCAAGGTTTTAATGTGACCTGGATGAAGGTGTGATGTGACGTGGATGAAGGTGTGATGTTATCTGGATGAAGGTTTTAATGTGACCTGGATGAAGGTTTTAATGTGACCTGGATGAAGGTTTTAATGTGACCTGGATGAAGGTTTTAATGCGTTCTGGATGAAGGTGTGATGTGACCTGGATGAAGGTTTTAATGTGACCTGAATGAAGATGTGATGTGACCTGGATCAAGGTTTTAATGCGTCCTGGATGAAGGTGTGATGTGACCTGGATGAAGGTTTTAATGTGACCTGGATGAAGATGTAATGTGACCTGGATGAAGGTGTGATGTGAACTGGATGAAGGTTTTAATGTGACCTGGATGAAGGTGTGATGTTATCTGGATGAAGGTTTTAATGTGACCTGGATGAAGGTTTTAATGTGACCTGGATGAAGGTGTGATGTGACGTGGATGAAGGTGTGATGTTATCTGGATGAAGGTTTTAATGTGACCTGGATGAAGGTGTGATGTGACGTGGATGAAGGTGTGATGTTATCTGGATGAAGGTTTTAATGTTATATAGATGAAGGTGTGATGTTACCTAGATGAAGGTGTGATGTGACGTGGATGAAGGTGTGATGTTATCTGGATGAAGGTTTTAATGTGACCTGGATGTAGGTTTTAATGTGACCTGGATGAAGGTTTTAATGCGTTCTGGATGAAGGTTTTAATGTGACCTGGATGAAGGTGTGATGTGACCTAGATCAAGGTTTTTATATGACCTGGATGAAAGTTTCAATGTGACCTGGAGGAAGGTGTGATGTGACCTAGATCAAGGTTTTTATATGACCTGGATGAAAGTTTCAATGTGACCTGGATGAAGGTGTGATATGACCTGGATGAAGGTTTTAATGTGACCTGGACGAAGGTTTTAATGTGACCTGGATGAAGGTGGGATGTG
Source organism: Melanotaenia boesemani (assembly GCF_017639745.1). Taxonomy (NCBI): domain Eukaryota; kingdom Metazoa; phylum Chordata; class Actinopteri; order Atheriniformes; family Melanotaeniidae; genus Melanotaenia; species Melanotaenia boesemani. Next base: position 144,944 of record NC_055700.1, read on the forward strand.
ACCTGGATGAAGGTTTTAATGTGACCTGGATGAAGGTTTGATATTACCTGGATGAAGCTGTGATGTGACCTGGATGAAGGTGTGATGTGACTTGGATGAAGGTGTGATGTGACCTGGATGAAGCTGTGATGTGACCTGGATGAAGGTGTGATGTGACTTGGATGAAGGTGTGATGTGACCTGGATGAAGGTGTGATGTGACCTGGATGAAGGTGTGATGTGACCTGGATGAAGGTTTTAATGTGACCTGGATGAAGGTGTGATGTGACCTGGATGAAGGTGTGATGTTATCTGGATGAAGGTTTTAATGAGGTCTGGATGAAGGTTTTAATGTGACCTGGATGAAGATTTGATGTGACCTGGATGAAGGTTTTAATGTGACCTGGATGAAGGTGTGATGTTACCTAGATGAAGATGTGATGTGACCTGGATCAAGGTTTTAATGTGACCTGGATGAAGGTGTGATGTGACGTGGATGAAGGTGTGATGTTATCTGGATGAAGGTTTTAATGTGACCTGGATGTAGGTTTTAATGTGACCTGGATGAAGGTTTTAATGCGTTCTGGATGAAGGTTTTAATGTGACCTGAATGAAGATGTGATGTGACCTGGATGAAGGTTTTAATGCGTTCTGGATGAAGGTTTTAATGTGACCTGGATGAAGATGTGATGTGACCTGGATCAAGGTTTTAATGCGTCCTGGATGAAGGTGTGATGTGACCTGGATGAAGGTTTTAATGTGACCTGGATGAAGATGTAATGTGACCTGGATGAAGGTTTTAATGTGACCTGGATGAAGGTTTTAATGTGACCTGGATGAAGGTGTGATGTGACGTGGATGAAGGTGTGATGTTATCTGGATGAAGGTTTTAATGTGACCTGGATGAAGGTGTGATGTGACCTGGATGAAGGTGGGATGTGACCTGGATGAAGGTTTTAATGTGACCTAGATGAAGGTGTGATGTGACCTGGATGAAGGTGTGATGTGACCTGGATGAAGATGTAATGTGACCTGGATGAAGGTGTGATGTGAACTGGATGAAGGTTTTAATGTGACGTGGATGAAGGTGTGATGTTATCTGGATGAAGGTTTTAATGTTATCTGGATGAAGGTGTGATGTTACCTAGATGAAGGTGTGATGTTACCTGGATGAAGGTGTGATGTTACCTGAATGAACGTTTTAATGTGACCTGGATGAAGGTTTGATTTTTACCTGGATGACCGTGTGATGCTATCTGGATGAAGGTTTTAATGTGACCTGGATGAAGGTGTGATGTTACCTAGATGAAGATGTGATGTGACCTGGATCAAGGTTTTAATGTGACGTGGATGAAGGTGTGATGTTATCTGGATGAAGGTTTTAATGTGACCTGGATGAAGGTTTTAATGTGACCTGGATGAAGGTTTTAATGTGACCTGGATGAAGGTTTTAATGCGTTCTGGATGAAGGTGTGATGTGACCTGGATGAAGGTTTTAATGTGACCTGAATGAAGATGTGATGTGACCTGGATCAAGGTTTTAATGCGTCCTGGATGAAGGTGTGATGTGAACTGGACGAAGGTTTTAATGTGACCTGGATGAAGGTGTGATGTGACGTGGATGAAGGTGTGATGTTATCTGGATGAAGGTTTTAATGTTATCTCGATGAAGGTGTGATGTTACCTAGATGAAGGTGTGATGTTACCTGGATGAAGGTGTGATGTTACCTGAATGAACGTTTTAATGTGACCTGGATGAAGGTTTGATTTTTACCTGGATGACCGTGTGATGCTATCTGGATGAAGGTTTTAATGTGACCTGGATGAAGGTGTGATGTGACGTGGATGAAGGTGTGATGTGACGTGGATGAAGGTGTGATGTTATCTGGATGAAGGTTTTAATGTGACCTGGATGAAGGTTTGATTTTTACCTGGATGACCGTGTGATGCTATCTGGATGAAGGTTTTAATGTGACCTGGATGAAGGTGTGATGTTACCTAGATGAAGATGTCATGTGACCTGGATCAAGGTTTTAATGTGACCTGGATGAAGGTGTGATGTGACGTGGATGAAGGTGTGATGTTATCTGGATGAAGGTTTTAATGTGACCTGGATGAAGGTTTTAATGTGACCTGGATGAAGATGTAATGTGACCTGGATGAAGGTGTGATGTGACCTGGATGAAGGTGTGATGTGACCTGGATGAAGGTTTTAATGTGACCTGGATGAAGATGTAATGTGACCTGGATGAAGGTGTGATGTGAACTGGATGAAGGTTTTAATGTGACCTGGATGAAGGTTTTAATGTGACCTGGATGAAGGTGTGATGTGACGTGGATGAAGGTGTGATGTTATCTGGATGAAGGTTTTAATGTGACCTGGATGAAGGTGTGATGTTATCTGGATGAAGGTTTTAATGTGACCTGGATGAAGGTTTTAATGTGACCTGGATGAAGGTGTGATGTGACGTGGATGAAGGTGTGATGTTATCTGGATGAAGGTTTTAATGTGACCTGGATGAAGGTGTGATGTTATCTGGATGAAGGTGTGATGTGACCTGGATGAAGGTGTGATGTGACCTGGATGAAGATGTAATGTGACCTGGATGAAGGTGTGATGTGAACTGGATGAAGGTTTTAATGTGACCTGGATGAAGGTTTTAATGTGACCTGGATGAAGGTGTGATGTGAACTGGATGAAGGTTTTAATGTGACCTGGATGAAGGTGTGATGTTATCTGGATGAAGGTTTTAATGTGACCTGGATGAAGGTTTTAATGTGAACTGGATGAAGGTGTGATGTTATCTGGATGAAGGTTTTAATGTGACCTGGATGAAGGTGTGATGTTATCTGGATGAAGGTTTTAATGTGACCTGGATGAAGGTGTGATGTGAAGTGGATGAAGGTGTGATGATATCTGGATGAAGGTTTTAATGTGACCTGGATGAAGGTTTTAATGTGACCTGGATGAAGGTGTGATGTTATCTGGATGAAGGTTTTAATGTGACCTGGATGAAGGTTTTAATGTGACCTGGATGAAGGTGTGATGTGACGTGGAGGAAGGTGTGATGTTATCTGGATGAAGGTTTTAATGTGACCTGGATGAAGGTGTGATGTGACGTGGATGAAGGTGTGATGTTATCTGGATGAAGGTGTGATGTTACCTGAATGAACGTTTTAATGTGACCTGGATGAAGGTTTGATTTTTACCTGGATGACCGTGTGATGCTATCTGGATGAAGGTTTTAATGTGACCTGGATGAAGGTGTGATGTTACCTGGATCAAGGTTTTAATACGTACTGGATGAAGGTGTGATGTTATCTGGATGAAGGTGTGATGTTACCTAGATGAAGGTGTGATGTGACCTGGATGAAGATGTAATGTGACCTGGATGAAGGTGTGATGTGAACTGGATGAAGGTTTTAATGTGACCTGGATGAAGGTTTAAATGTGACCTGGATGAAGGTGTGATGTGAACTGGATGAAGGTTTTAATGTGACCTGGATGAAGGTGTGATGTTATCTGGATGAAGGTTTTAATGTGACCTGGATGAAGGTTTTAATGTGAACTGGATGAAGGTGTGATGTTATCTGGATGAAGGTTTTAATGTGACCTGGATGAAGGTGTGATGTTATCTGGATGAAGGTTTTAATGTGACCTGGATGAAGGTGTGATGTGACGTGGATGAAGGTGTGATGATATCTGGATGAAGGTTTTAATGTGACCTGGATGAAGGTTTTAATGTGACCTGGATGAAGGTGTGATGTTATCTGGATGAAGGTTTTAATGTGACCTGGATGAAGGTTTTAATGTGACCTGGATGAAGGTGTGATGTGACGTGGAGGAAGGTGTGATGTTATCTGGATGAAGGTTTTAATGTGACCTGGATGAAGGTGTGATGTGACGTGGATGAAGGTGTGATGTTATCTGGATGAAGGTGTGATGTTACCTGAATGAACATTTTAATGTGACCTGGATGAAGGTTTGATTTTTACCTGGATGACCGTGTGATGCTATCTGGATGAAGGTTTTAATGTGACCTGGATGAAGATGTGATGTGACCTGGATCAAGGTTTTACTGCGTACTGGATGAAGGTGTGATGTGACCTGGATGAAGATGTAATGTGACCTGGATGAAGGTGTGATGTGAACTGGATGAAGGTTTTAATGTGACCTGGATGAAGGTTTGATTTTTACCTGGATGACCGTGTGATGCTATCTGGATGAAGGTTTTAATGTGACCTGGATGAAGGTGTGATGTTACCTAGATGAAGATGTGATGTGACCTGGATCAAGGTTTTAATGCGTACTGGATCAAGGTTTTAATGTGACCTGGATGAAGATGTAATGTGACCTGGATGAAGGTGTGATGTGAACTGGATGAAGGTTTTAATGTGACCTGGATGAAGGTTTTAATGTGACCTGGATGAAGGTGTGATGTGACGTGGATGAAGGTGTGATGTTATCTGGATGAAGGTTTTAATGTGACCTGGATGAAGGTTTTAATGTGACCTGGATGAAGGTGTGATGTTATCTGGATGAAGGTTTTAATGTGACCTGGATGAAGGTGTGATGTGACGTGGATGAAGGTGTGATGTTATCTGGATGAAGGTTTTAATGTTATCTGGATGAAGGTGTGATGTGACCTGGATGAAGGTGTGATGTGACCTGGATGAAGATGTAATGTGACCTGGATGAAGGTGTGATGTGAACTGGATGAAGGTTTTAATGTGACCTGGATGAAGGTTTTAATGTGACCTGGATGAAGGTGTGATGTTATCTGGATGAAGGTTTTAATGTGACCTGGATGAAGGTTTTAATGTGACCTGGATGAAGGTGTGATGTTATCTGGATGAAGGTTTTAATGTGACCTGGATGAAGGTGTGATGTGACGTGGATGAAGGTGTGATGTTATCTGGATGAAGGTTTTAATGTTATCTGGATGAAGGTGTGATGTTACCTAGATGAAGGTGTGATGTTTCCTGGATGAAGGTGTGATGTTACCTGAATGAACGTTTTAATGTGACCTGGATGAAGGTTTGATTTTTACCTGGATGACCGTGTGATGCTATCTGGATGAAGGTTTTAATGCGTCCTGGATGAAGGTGTGATGTGACCTGGATAACGATGTTATATGACCTGGATGAAGGTTTTAACGTGACCTGGATGAAGGTGTAATGTGACCTGGATCAAGGTTTTTATGTGACCTGGAAAAGGTTTTAATGTGACCTGGATGAAGATGTGATGTGACCTGGATGAAGATTTAAATGCGTCCGGGATGAAGGTTTTAATGTGACCTGGATGAAGGTGTGATGTGACCTGGATGAAGGTGTGATGTTACTTGGATGAAGGTGTGATGTGACCTGGATGAAGGTGTGATGTGACCTGGACGAAGGTTTTAATGTGACCTGGATGAAGGCGTGCTGTTACCTGGATGAAGTTGAGATGTTACCTGGATGAAGATGTGATGTTACCTGGATCAAGGTTTTTATATGACCTGGATAAAAGTTTCAATGTGACCTGGATGAAGGTGTGATATTACCTGGATGAAGGTTTGTTATTACCTGGATGAAGCTGTGATGTGACCTGGATGAAAGTTTTAATGTGACCTGGATGAAGATGTGATGTGACCTGGATGAAGGTGTGATATGACCTGGATGAAGGTTTTAATGTGACCTGGACGAAGGTTTTAATGTGACCTGGATGAAGTTTTGATATTACCTGGATGAAGGTGTGATGTGACCTGGATGAAGGTGCGATGTGACCTGGATGAAGGTGTGATGTGACGTGGATGAAGGTGTGATGTTATCTGGATGAAGGTTTTAATGTGACCTGGATCAAGGTTTTAATGCGTTCTGGATGAAGGTTTTAATGTGACCTGAATGAAGATGTGATGTGACCTGGATCAAGGTTTTAATGTGACCTGGATGAAGATGTAATGTGACCTGGATGAAGGTGTGATGTGAACTGGATGAAGGTTTTAATGTGACCTGGATGAAGGTTTTAATGTGACCTGGATGAAGGTGTGATGTGACGTGGATGAAGGTGTGATGTTATCTGGATGAAGGTTTTAATGTGACCTGGATGAAGGTTTTAATGTGACCTGGATGAAGGTGTGATGTGACGTGGATGAAGGTTTTGATGTGATCTGGATGAAGGTTTTAATGTGACCTGGATGAAGGTGTGATGTGACGTGGATGAAGGTGTGATGTTATCTGGATGAAGGTTTTAATGTTATCTGGATGAAGGTGTGATGTTACCTAGATGAAGGTGTGATGTTACCTAGATGAAGGTGTGATGTTACCTAGATGAAGGTGTGATGTGACCTGGATGAAGGTGTGATGTGAACTGGATGAAGGTTTTAATGTGACCTGGATGAAGGTGTGATGTTATCTGGAGGAAGGTTTTAATGTGACCTGGATGAAGGTGTGATGTGAACTGGATGAAGGTTTTAATGTGACCTGGATGAAGGTGTGATGTGAACTGGATGAAGGTTTTAATGTGACCTGGATGAAGGTGTGATGTGAACTGGATGAAGGTTTTAATGTGACCTGGATGAAGGTGTGATGTGAACTGGATGAAGGTTTTAATGTGACCTGGATGAAGGTGTGATGTTATCTGGAGGAAGGTTTTAATGTGACCTGGATGAAGGTTTTAATGTGACCTGGATGAAGGTGTGATGTTATCTGGATGAAGGTTTTAATGTGACCTGGATGAAGGTTTTAATGTGACCTGGATGAAGGTGTGATGTTATCTGGATGAAGGTTTTAATGTGACCTGGATGAAGGTGTGATGTTACCTAGATGAAGGTGTGATGTTACCTGGATGAAGGTGTGATGTTACCTGAATGAACGTTTTAATGTGACCTGGATGAAGGTTTGATTTTTACCTGGATGACCGTGTGATGCTATCTGGATGAAGGTGTGATGTGACCTGGATAACGATGTTATATGACCTGGATGAAGGTGTGATGTGACGTGGATGAAGGTGTGATGTTATCTGGATGAAGGTTTTAATGTTATCTGGATGAAGGTGTGATGTTACCTAGATGAAGGTGTGATGTTACCTGGATGAAGGTGTGATGTTACCTGAATGAACGTTTTAATGTGACCTGGATGAAGGTTTGATTTTTACCTGGATGACCGTGTGATGCTATCTGGATGAAGGTGTGATGTGACCTGGATAACGATGTTATATGACCTGGATGAAGGTGTGATGTGACCTGGATGAAGGTTTTAACGTGACCTGGATGAAGGTGTAATGTGACCTGGATCAAGGTTTTTATGTGACCTGGAAAAGGTTTTAATGTGACCTGGATGAAGATGTGATGTGACCTGGATGAAGGTTTAAATGCGTCCGGGATGAAGGTTTTAATGTGACCTGGATGAAGGTGTGATGTGACCTGGATGAAGATGTTATATGACCTGGATGAAGGTGGGATGTGACCTGGGTGAAGGTGTGATGTTACTTGGATGAAGGTGTGATGTGACCTGGATGAAGGTGTGATGTGACCTGGACGAAGGTTTTAATGTGACCTGGATGAAGGCGTGCTGTTACCTGGATGAAGTTGAGATGTTACCTGGATGAAGATGTGATGTTACCTGGATCAAGGTTTTTATATGACCTGGATAAAAGTTTCAATGTGACCTGGATGAAGGTGTGATATGACCTGGATGAAGGTTTTAATGTGACCTGGATGAAGGTGTGATATTACCTGGATGAAGGTTTGTTATTACCTGGATGAAGCTGTGATGTGACCTGGATGAAAGTTTTAATGTGACCTGGATGAAGATGTGATGTGACCTGGATGAAGGTGTGATATGACCTGGATGAAGGTTTTAATGTGACCTGGACGAAGGTTTTAATGTGACCTGGATGAAGTTTTGATATTACCTGGATGAAGGTGTGATGTGACCTGGATGAAGGTGTGATGTGACCTGGATGAAGGTGCGATGTGACCTGGATGAAGGTGTGATATGACCTGGATGAAGGTTTTAATGTGACCTGGATGAAGGTGTGATATGACCTGGATGAAGGTTTTAATGTGACCTGGATGAAGGTTTGATATTACCTGGATGAAGGTGTGATGTGACCTGGATGAAGATGTGATGTTACCTGGATGAAGGTGAGATGTTACCTGGATGAAGATGTGATGTTACCTGGATGAAGGTGTGATGTGACCTGGATGAAGGTTTTAATGTGACCTGGACGAAGGTTTTAATGTGACCTGGATGAAGTTTTGATATTACCTGGATGAAGGTGTGATGTGACCTGGATGAAGATGTGATGTTACCTGGATGAAGGTGTGATGTTACCTGGATGAAGGTGAGATGTTACCTGGATGAAGATGTGATGTTACCTGGATGAAGGTGTGATATGACCTGGATGAAGGTTTTAATGTGACCTGGATGAAGTTTTGATATTACCTGGATGAAGGTGTGATGTGACCTGGATGAAGATGTGATGTTACCTGGATGAAGGTGTGATGTTACCTGGATGAAGGTTTTAATGTGACCAGGATAAAGATGTTATGTGACCTGGAGGAAGGTGTGATGTGACCTAGATCAAGGTTTTTATATGACCTGGATGAAAGTTTCAGTGTGACCTGGATGAAGGTGTGATGTGACCTGGATAAAGATCTTATCTGACCTGGATGAAGGTGTGATGTGACCTGGATAAAGATGTTATCTGACCTGGATGAAGGTGTGATGTGACCTGGATCAAGGTTTTTATGTGACCTGGATCAAGGTTTTAATGTGAACTGGATGAAGGTTTTGATGTGACCTGGATGAAGATGTGATGTGACCTGGATGAAGGTTTTAATGAGGTCTGGATGAAGGTTTTAATGTGACCTGGATGAAGATGTGATGTTACCTGGATGAAGGTGTGACGTGACCTGAATGAAGATGTGATGTTATCTGGATGAAGGTGTGATATGACCTGGATGAAGGTTTTAATGTGACGTGGATGAAGGTTTTAATGTGACCTGGATGAAGGTTTTAATGTGACCTGGATGAAGGTTTTAATGTGACCTGGACGAAGGTTTTAATGTGACCTGGATGAAGGTTTGATATTACCTGCATGAAGGTGAGGTGTTACCTGGATGAAGATGTGATGTGACCTGGATGAAGGTTTTAATGTGACCTGGATGAAGGCGTGATGTTACCTGGATGAAGGTGAGATGTTACCTGGATGAAGATGTGATGTGACCTGGATGAAGGTTTTAATGTGACCTGGATGAAGGTGGGATGTGACCTGGATGAAGGTTTTAATGTGACCTGGATGAAGGTGGGATGTGACCTGGACGAAGGTTTTAATGTGACCTGGATGAAGGTGGGATGTGACCTGGATGAAGGTTTTAATGTGACCTGGATGAAGGTTTGATATTACCTGGATGAAGCTGTGATGTGACCTGGATGAAGGTGTGATGTGACCTGGATGAAGGTGTGATGTGACCTGGATGAAGGTGTGATGTTACTTGGATGAAGGTGTGATGTGACCTGGATGAAGGTGTGATGTTACCTGGATGAAGGTTTTAATGTGACCTGGATGAAGGTGTGATGTTATCTGGATGAAGGTTTTAATGAGGTCTGGATGAAGGTTTTAATGTGACCTGGATGAAGATTTGATGTGACCTGGATGAAGGTTTTAATGTGACCTGGAAGAAGGTGTGATGTTACCTAGATGAAGATGTGATGTGACCTGGATCAAGGTTTTAATGTGACCTGGATGAAGGTGTGATGTGACGTGGATGAAGGTGTGATGTTATCTGGATGAAGGTTTTAATGTGACCTGGATGAAGGTTTTAATGTGACCTGGATGAAGGTTTTAATGCTTTCTGGATGAAGATGTGATGTGACCTGGATCAAGGTTTTAATGCGTCCTGGATGAAGGTGGGATGTTATCTGGATGAAGGTGTGATGTGACCTGGATGAAGGTTTTAATGTGACCTGGATGAAGATGTAATGTGACCTGGATGAAGGTGTGATGTGAACTGGATGAAGCTTTTAATGTGACCTGGATGAAGGTGTGATGTTATCTGGATGAAGGTTTTAATGTTATCTGGATGAGGGTGTGATGTTACCTGAATGAACGTTTTAATGTGACCTGGATGAAGGTTTTAATGCGTCCTGGATGAAGGTTTTATTGTGACCTGGATGAAGGTGTGATGTGACCTGGATAACGATGTTATATGACCTGGATGAAGGTGTGATGTGACCTGGATCAAGGTTTTTATGTGACCTGGAAAAGGTTTTAATGTGACCTGGATGAAGATGTGATGTCACCTGGATGAAGGTTTTAATGCGTCCTGGATGAAGGTTTTATTGTGACCTGGATCAAGGTTTTTATGTGACCTGGAAAAGGTTTTAATGTGACCTGGATGAAGATGTAATGTGACCTGGATGAAGATGTAATGTGACCTGGATGAAGGTTTTAATGTGAACTGGATGAAGGTTTTAATGTGACCTGGATGAAGATGTGATGTGACCTGGATGAAGGTTTTAATGTGTCCGGGATGAAGGTCTTAATGTGACCTGGAGGAAGGTGTGATGTGACCTGGATCAAGGTTATTATGTGACCTGGATGAAGATGTGATGTGACCTGGATGAAGGTTTTAATGTGTCCGGGATGAAGGTTTTAATGTTACCTGGATGAAGATGTGATGTTACTTGGATGAAGGTGTGATGTGACCTGGATGAAGGTGAGATGTGACCTGGACGAAGGTTTTAATGTGACCTGGATGAAGGCGTGATGTTACCTGGATGAAGGTGAGATGTTACCTGGATGAAGATGTGATGTTACCTGGATGAAGGTGTGATGTGACCTGGATGAAGGTTTTAATGTGACCAGGATAAAGATGTTATGTGACCTGGAGGAAGGTGTGATGTGACCTAGATCAAGGTTTTTATATGACCTGGATGAAAGTTTCAATGTGACCTGGATGAAGGTGCGATGTGACCTGGATGAAGGTGTGATATGACCTGGATCAGGGGTGCCCAAGTTCGGTCCTCGAGATCTACCATCCTGCAACTTTTAGATGGAACTCTTCTCCAACACACTTAAATCAAATGTCATCTGCATGTCATTCAGCTCTGCAGAGGCCTGGTAACGAGCCAGTCATTGGATTCAGGTGTGTTGGAGAAGGGTTGCATCTAAGAATTACAGGATGGTAGATCTCGAGGACCAGACTTGGGCACCCCTGACCTGGATGAAGGTTTTAATGTGACCTGGATGAAGGTGGGATGTGACCTGGATGAAGGTTTTAATGTGACCTGGATGAAGGTGTGATGTTACCTGGATGAAGATGTAATGTGACCTGGATGAAGGTGTGATATGACCTGGATGAAGGTTTTAATGTGACCTGGACGAAGGTTTTAATGTGACCTGGATGAAGGTTGATATTACCTGGAAGAAGGTGTGATGTGACCTGGATGAAGGTGTGATGTGACCTGGATGAAGGTGTGATGTGACCTGGATGAAGGTTTTAATGTGACCTGGACGAAGGTTTTAATGTGACCTGGACGAAGTTTTTAATGTGACCTGGATGAAGGTTGATATTACCTGGAAGAAGGTGTGATGTGACCTGGATGAAGGTGTGATGTGACCTGGACGAAGGTTTTAATGTGACCTGGATGAAGGTGAGATGTTACCTGGATGAAGATGTGATGTTACTTGGATGAAGGTGTGATGTGACCTGGATGAAGGTTTTAATGTGACCTGGACGAAGGTTTTAATGTGACCTGGATGAAGGTTGATATTACCTGGAAGAAGGTGTGATGTGACCTGGATGAAGGTGTGATGTGACCTGGATGAAGGTGTGATGTGAACTGGATGAAGGTGTGATGTGACCTGGACGAAGGTTTTAATATGACCTGGATGAAGGTGTGATGTGACCTGGATGAAGGTGTGATGTTACCTGGATGAAGGTGTGATGTGACCTGGATGAAGGTGAGATGTTACCTGGATGAAGATGTGATGTTACCTGGATGAAGGTGTGATGTTACCTGGATAAAGATGTTATGTGACCTGGAGGAAGGTGTGATGTGACCTAGATCAAGGTTTTTATATGACCTGGATGAAAGTTTCAGTGTGACCTGGATGAAGGTGTGATGTGACCTGGATAAAGATGTTATCTGACCTGGATGAAGGTGTGATGTGACCTGGATCAAGGTTTTTATGTGACCTGGATGAAGGTTTTAATGTGACCTGGATGAAGATGTGTTGTTGCCTGGATGAAGGTTTTAATGTGAACTGGATGAAGGTTTTAATGTGACCTGGATGAAGGTGTGATGTTACCTGGATGAAGATGTAATGTGACCTGGATGAAGGTGTGATATGACCTGGATGAAGGTTTTAATGTGACCTGGACGAAGGTTTTAATGTGACCTGGATGAAGGTTGATATTACCTGGAAGAAGGTGTGATGTGACCTGGATGAAGGTGTGATGTGACCTGGATGAAGGTTTTAATGTGACCTGGACGAAGGTTTTAATGTGACCTGGACGAAGGTTTTAATGTGACCTGGATGAAGGTTGATATTACCTGGAAGAAGGTGTGATGTGACCTGGATGAAGGTGTGATGTGACCTGGATGAAGGTGTGATGTGACCTGGACGAAGGTTTTAATGTGACCTGGATGAAGGTGAGATGTTACCTGGATGAAGATGTGATGTTACTTGGATGAAGGTGTGATGTGACCTGGATGAAGGTTTTAATGTGACCTGGACGAAGGTTTTAATCTGACCTGGATGAAGGTTGATATTACCTGGAAGAAGGTGTGATGTGACCTGGATGAAGGTTTTAATGTGACCTGGATGAAGGTGTGATGTGAACTGGATGAAGGTGTGATGTGACCTGGACGAAGGTTTTAATATGACCTGGATGAAGGTGTGATGTGACCTGGATGAAGGTGTGATGTTACCTGGATGAAGATGTGATGTTACCTGGATGAAGGTGTGATGTGACCTGGATGAAGGTGAGATGTTACCTGGATGAAGATGTGATGTTACCTGGATGAAGGTGTGATGTTACCTGGATAAAGATGTTATGTGACCTGGAGGAAGGTGTGATGTGACCTAGATCAAGGTTTTTATATGACCTGGATGAAAGTTTCAGTGTGACCTGGATAAAGATGTTATCTGACCTGGATGAAGGTGTGATGTGACCTGGATCAAGGTTTTTATGTGACCTGGATGAAGGTTTTAATGTGACCTGGATGAAGATGTGTTGTTGCCTGGATGAAGGTTTTAATGTGAACTGGATGAAGGTTTTAATGTGACCTGGATGAAGATGTGATGTGACCTGGATGTAGGTTTTAATGTGAACTGGATGAAGGTTTTAATTTGACCTGGATGAAGGTTTTAATGCGTCCTGGATGAAGGTTTTAATGTGACCTGGATGAAGATGTGTTGTTGCCTGGATGAAGGTTTTAATGTGAACTGGATGAAGGTTTTAATGTGACCTGGATGAAGGTTTTAATGTGACCTGGATGTAGGTTTTAATGTGACCTGGATGAAGGTTTTAATGTGAACTGGATGAAGGTTTTAATGTGACCTGGATGAAGGTGTGATGTGACCTGGATGAAGGTGTGATGTTACCTGGATGAAGGTGTGATGTGACCTGGATGAAGGTGAGATGTTACCTGGATGAAGATGTGATGTTACCTGGATGAAGGTGTGATGTTACCTGGATGAAGATGTAATGTGACCTGGATGAAGGTGTGATATGACCTGGATGAAGGTTTTAATGTGACCTGGACGAAGGTTTTAATGTGACCTGGATGAAGGTTGATATTACCTGGAAGAAGGTGTGATGTGACCTGGATGAAGGTGTGATGTGACCTGGATGAAGGTTTTAATGTGACCTGGACGAAGGTTTTAATGTGACCTGGACGAAGGTTTTAATGTGACCTGGATGAAGGTTGATATTACCTGGAAGAAGGTGTGATGTGACCTGGATGAAGGTGTGATGTGACCTGGATGAAGGTGTGATGTGACCTGGACGAAGGTTTTAATGTGACCTGGATGAAGGTGAGATGTTACCTGGATGAAGATGTGATGTTACTTGGATGAAGGTGTGATGTGACCTGGATGAAGGTTTTAATGTGACCTGGACGAAGGTTTTAATGTGACCTGGATGAAGGTTGATATTACCTGGAAGAAGGTGTGATGTGACCTGGATGAAGGTGTGATGTGACCTGGATGAAGGTGTGATGTGAACTGGATGAAGGTGTGATGTGACCTGGACGAAGGTTTTAATATGACCTGGATGAAGGTGTGATGTGACCTGGATGAAGGTGTGATGTTACCTGGATGAAGATGTGATGTTACCTGGATGAAGGTGTGATGTGACCTGGATGAAGGTGAGATGTTACCTGGATGAAGATGTGATGTTACCTGGATGAAGGTGTGATGTTACCTGGATAAAGATGTTATGTGACCTGGAGGAAGGTGTGATGTGACCTAGATCAAGGTTTTTATATGACCTGGATGAAAGTTTCAGTGTGACCTGGATAAAGATGTTATCTGACCTGGATGAAGGTGTGATGTGACCTGGATCAAGGTTTTTATGTGACCTGGATGAAGGTTTTAATGTGACCTGGATGAAGATGTGTTGTTGCCTGGATGAATGTTTTAATGTGAACTGGATGAAGGTTTTAATGTGACCTGGATGAAGATGTGATGTGACCTGGATGTAGGTTTTAATGTGAACTGGATGAAGGTTTTAATTTGACCTGGATGAAGGTTTTAATGCGTCCTGGATGAAGGTTTTAATGTGACCTGGATGAAGGTTTTAATGTGACCTGGATGTAGGTTTTAATGTGACCTGGATGAAGGTTTTAATGTGACCTGGATGTAGGTTTTAATGTGACCTGGATGAAGATGTGTTGTTGCCTGGATGAAGGTTTTAATGTGAACTGGATGAAGGTTTTAATGTGACCTGGATGAAGGTTTTAATGTGACCTGGATGTAGGTTTTAATGTGACCTGGATGAAGGTTTTAATGTGAACTGGATGAAGGTTTTAATGTGACCTGGATGAAGGTTTTAATGCGTCCTGGATGAAGGTTTTAATGTGACCTGGATGAAGGTTTTAATGTGACCTGGATGTAGGTTTTAATGTGACCTGGATGAAGGTTTTAATGTGACCTGGATGAAGGTTTTAATGTGACCTGGATGAAGGTTTTAATGTGACCTGGATGAAGGTTTTAATGTGACCTGGATGAAGGTGTGATGTGAATTGGATGAAGGTTTTAATGTGAACTGGATGAAGGTTTTAATGTGACCTGGATGAAGGTTTTAATGTGACCTGGATGAAGGTCTGATGTGAATTGGATGAAGGTTTTAATGTGACCTGGATGAAGGTCTTAATGTGACCTGGATGAAGGTTTTAATGTGACCTGGATGAAGGTGTGATGTGAATTGGATGAAGGTTTTAACATGACTTGGATGAAGGTTTTAATGTGAACTGGATGAAGGTTTTAATGTGACCTGGATGAAGGTTTTAATGTGACCTGGATGAAGGTGTGATGTTATCTGGATGAAGGTTTTAACGTGACCTGGATGAAGGTTTTAACGTGACCTGGATGAAGGTCTGATGTGAACTGGATGAAGGTTTTAATGTGACCTGGATGAAGGTTTTAACGTGACCTGGATGAAGGTTTTAATGTGACCTGGATGAAGGTGTGATGTGACCTGGATGAAGGTTTTAATGTGACCTGGATGAAGGTGTGATGTGAATTGGATGAAGGTTTTATCGTGACCTGGATGAAGGTTTTAATGTGACCTGGATGAAGGTGTGATGTGACCTGGATGAAGGTTTTAATGTGACCTGGATGAAGGTGTGATGTGAATTGGATGAAGGTTTTAATGTGACCTGGATGAAGGTCTTAATGTGACCTGGATGAAGGTTTTAATGTGACCTGGATGAAGGTGTGATGTGAATTGGATGAAGGTTTTAACATGACTTGGATGAAGGTTTTAATGTGAACTGGATGAAGGTTTTAATGTGACCTGGATGAAGGTTTTAATGTGACCTGGATGAAGGTGTGATGTTATCTGGATGAAGGTTTTAACGTGACCTGGATGAAGGTTTTAACGTGACCTGGATGAAGGTCTGATGTGAACTGGATGAAGGTTTTAATGTGACCTGGATGAAGGTTTTAACGTGACCTGGATGAAGGTTTTAATGTGACCTGGATGAAGGTGTGATGTGACCTGGATGAAGGTTTTAATGTGACCTGGATGAAGGTGTGATGTGAATTGGATGAAGGTTTTATCGTGACCTGGATGAAGGTTTTAATGTGACCTGGATGAAGGTGTGATGTGACCTGGATGAAGGTTTTAATGTGACCTGGATGAAGGTGTGATGTGAATTGGATGAAGGTTTTATCGTGACCTGGATGAAGGTTTTAATGTGACCTGGATGAAGGTGTGATGTGACCTGGATGAAGGTTTTATTGTGACCTGGATGAAGGTTTTAATGTGACCTGGATGAAGGTTTTAATGTGACCTGGATGAAGGTTTTAATGTGACCTGGATGAAGATTTGATGTGACCTGGATGAAGGTGTGATGTTATCTGGATGAAGGTTTTAATGTGACCTGGATGAAGGTGTGATGTTATCTGGATGAAGATTTTAATGTGACCTGGATGAAGGTTTTAATGTGACCTGGATGAAGGTTTTAATGTGACCTGGATGAAGGTTTTAATGTGACCTGGATGAAGGTGTGATGTGAACTGGATGAAGGTTTTAATGTGACCTGGATGAAGGTGTGATGTTATCTGGATGAAGATTTTAATGTGACCTGGATGAAGGTTTTAATGTGACCTGGATGAAGGTCTGATGTGAACTGGATGAAGGTTTTAATGTGACCTGGATGAAGGTGTGATGTGAACTGGATGAAGGTTTTAATGTGACCTGGATGAAGGTGTGATGTTATCTGGATGAAGATTTTAATGTGACCTGGATGAAGGTGTGATGTTATCTGGATGAAGGTTTTATCGTGACCTGGATGAAGGTTTTAATGTGACCTGGATGAAGGTGTGATGTGACCTGGATGAAGGTTTTAATGTGACCTGGATGAAGATTTGATGTGACCTGGATGAAGGTGTGATGTTATCTGGATGAAGGTTTTAATGTGACCTGGATGAAGGTGTGATGTGACCTGGATCAAGGTTTTAATGCGTCCTGGATGAAGGTTTTAATGTGACCTGGATGAAGATGTGATGTGACCTGGATCAAGGTTTTAATGCGTCCTGGATGAAGGTTTTAATGTGACCTGGATGAAGTTGTGACGTGACCTGGATGAAGGTTTTAATGTGACCTGGATGAAGATGTGATGTGACCTGGATCAAGGTTTTAATGTGACCTGGATGAAGGTGTGATGTGACCTGGATCAAGGTTTTAATGTGACCTGGATGAAGGTGTGATGTGACCTGGATGAAGGTTTTAATGTGACCTGGATGAAGGTTTTAATGCGTCCTGGATGAAGGTTTTAATGTGACCTGAATGAAGATGTGATGTGACCTGGATCAAGGTTTTAATGCGTCCTGGATGAAGGTGGGATGTTATCTGGATGAAGGTGTGATGTGACCTGGATGAAGGTTTTAATGTGACCTGGATGAAGGTGGGATGTTATCTGGATGAAGGTGTGATGTGACCTGGATGAAGGTTTTAATGCGTCCTGGATGAAGGTGGGATGTTATCTGGATGAAGGTGTGATGTGACCTGGATGAAGGTTTTAATGCGTCCTGGATGAAGGTGGGATGTTATCTGGATGAAGGTGTGATGTGACCTGGATGAAGGTTTTAACGTGACCTGGATGAAGGTTTTAATGTGACCTGGATGAAGGTGTGATGTTATCTGGATGAAGGTTTTAATGTGACCTGGATGAAGGTTTTAATGTGACCTGGATGAAGGTTTTAATGTGACCTGGATGAAGGTGTGATGTTATCTGGATGAAGGTTTTAATGTGACCTGGATGAAGGTTTTAATGTGACCTGGATGAAGGTTTTAATGTGACCTGGATGAAGGTTTTAATGTGACTTGGATGAAGGTGTGATGTGAATTGGATGAAGGTTTTAATGTGACCTGGATGAAGGTTTTAATGTGACCTGGATGAAGGTGTGATGTTACCTGGATGAAGGTACGCTTGTCAGGGAGCGGCCGGTTATCGGAGTAGCAGGTGAGGATCAGTTCGATGAGTTGGAGAAGGAAGCAGATGAAAAACGATGCTGCTCGACCAACGTCTGAAGAAAATCCCTGAACCAGCAGAGGTCAACGATTAGTTAGTTGGTTAGTTAGATAACTTTTTACATGTAGTAAATATACATTAATAGACAGACAAAAACCAATATATATACATATAATTATATACACAATCATCCCCACTGTTTACTGATTTATTGCTGGGTCACTGGTTTCCTTCATTGATGCTGTTGTTGGATCTAAATCCAGGCTGATTTTCACTGAGAAATTTGTTTTTCCAGGACTTTGTACAGTCGGTTATTGAATGATTTCCTAGAACTCTATAGACCTGAGCAGGTAATGACAGGTCTGTATGTGGTGAACTGGTGTTAGGGTTCCCCGGGTTAGGGGGTTCCCAGGTTTGTAGAGAGGTCCGACTTCTATCTTCATTTAGTCTGGAAATGAATCCGTTTGAAGCTATAAGTTCCAGATGTTTGTAAATGGTTCTGAAATCCTCTCCATCACTCTTTTCACTTCAGTCATATCAATGTTGTCTCTGTCATAAGACGTCTTATTTGTACATTTAGCAGCAGGATCTATCAATTCTGTCTGCTGTGAGGAACGCTGGATTCAAGTTTGTGTCAATAGATCAGGACCAGTATTCCTAAAGATCCTGAGAAGCCTCTCAGAGAGCTCCTCACTTAACCTAACAATTCCTAACAAGGAGTCATAGCTTCGGAATGATTCCAGAACATTTTCAGAGAACTCCAAGCCAGTTATGAGGAGGTGTGGTTGACCTTGTTGCTAGGTCACTTCAAGAGCTGTGATTGGTTGAGCCTAAAAGCTAGACACACCTTCGATGATAATGGGCATAGGATGAACTGTCAAATCAATTACCTAATCATAGAACCGGATGTATATGAAAACTGTGTAATTATAAATAATATTGTACATAACAAGAAAATCTGTTGAATGAACGTTAAGTTACAATGATCTTACACAATGTGTAAAAACTCAGACCCACAGAATCTACATGCTGGTAGTTTCATTTATTTTCCTTCATTTATTTACCGTACTGGTAGTTCTATTTATTTTCCTCTTTTTATTTACCGTGCTGGTAGTTCCATTCATTTTCCTCTATTTATTTGCAGTGCTCATAGATCTTTTTATTTTCCTTCATTTATTTGTCGTGCTTCTAGTTCTCTTTATTTTCCTCTATTTATTACAATGCTAGTTGTAACCCGGTGGAGAAAACCTGGTTAAATTAGGAGCAAGGGGAGACCGAAACTTTCCCTGAAGTTCATTCACTATATTGGAGAGATGGGGAATATCCTATAACACTTGAATTATGTGCTGGTAGTTCAATTTATTTGCCTCAATTTATTTACTGTGCTGGTAGTTCTATTTATTCTCCTCCATTTATTAACCATGCTGGTAGTTCTATTTATTTTCCTCCATTTATTTACCGTGCTGGTAGTTCAATTTATTTGCCTCCATTTATTAACCATGCTGGTAGTTCTATTCATTTTCCTCTATTTATTTACTGTGCTCGCAGATCTTTTTATTTTCCTTCATTTATTTTTCGTGCTGGTAGTTCTATTTATTTTCCTTCATTTTGTTGTCATGCTGGTAGTTCTGTTTATTTTCCTTCATTTATTTACTGTGCTGGTAGTTCTATTTATGTTCCTCTATTCAAATACAGTGCTTGCAGTTCTATTTATTATCCTTCATTTATTTTCCGAGCTTGTACTTCTATTTATTTTCCTTCATTTATTTACTGTGCTTGAAGATCTTTTTACTTTCCTTCATGTATTTGTCGTGCTGCTAGTTCTCTTTATTTTCCTCTATTTATTTACTGTGCTGGTCACTGTGGCCATTTCACCTTTAAACATTTAAACTCCATTTTGCATTAACCACCTACTACCATTAACTGGTAGTTAAGTTTTTTTTTTTAATTGTCTTGCCTTTTATTATTTAATGTTTTGTTTTCAATTATTTTATGTTCAGCACTTTGTTCATGGCTGCTGTTGTAAAATGCTTTTTAAATAAAGCTGGCTTGGCTATAAGAAGCAGTGCTGGTTGGCTTTCAGATCTTCCACAGACCAGAGAACAGCGATGGAGAAGCAAAGAAGAAGGAAACTAGCTGGACAGAGGAGCAGCGTTTGCTCCTGGATCAGTTGGTCAATGAGCAGAAAAGGGTTTTGTGAGGTTTATTTCATGAACAACCACAAACATGTTTCCGTCACCACCAATCTGTAACGTTTAATTAATTCACTGTCATCCAGTGTTTGGAGAATAGCTCTGCGGCCTCTTCCGTCTACCATTCTGTCCTCTGCTCAGGGAACTCCTAGGCATCTTAAAAGACCTCTTCCCGGCTCCTAACAGATCTCACCTTAGCAGCTCTCTGAAGAGCTCAGATTCTTTAGGAATAGCTTTTATCTTTACTAGGACCTACTCTTCCTTTTATGGGGAAATTCTAAGATCACATAATTCTCAGTATTTTCTTAGGTGATAGTGTTTCACCGTACATCATATATCAGGGTTCTTGCAGGTTTTAGTAAGTTAAATTTAAGACCTTTTCAAGACCTTTTAAGGCCATTGTGAATGAAATTTTAGACCAACACGACGCATCCAGAAACATGTAAATGATCCCAGAAATTCAAAACTTTTCTTATTTGTTTACTTATCGAAGATTACATTAAACAAAACAAATTTAATTAATTCAATAATAAAACTGAAAATATTTAAACAGTTATCTTCTTAACCAGTGTCTTAACAAAGTAACTTTACCACACTGCATCTACATACAACATCACCCTACATTCGTCTCAGTTCATCCCTCTTAGCATCAATCTCAGTTTCAACACTTTTGAGTTGGGCAAGTTTTTCTTTGTACGCCCGTCTCAGGGCATTTGACTTTGAGAGAAGCTGAGCCATTTTGGAGCCAGCCTTGCCCTCGGCTTCTTCTGCAAGGGCATCTGCATCCCTGGCAAGACAGACAGACACCTCCTCCAAGCTTGTTTTTCTTTTCTTAAGGTCCTCCAAAGATTCCTCAGTTTGCTTTCTTTTCTGGCTCTGGGATGCCTTTTCTTTTCTGGTTCGCTCCTGGTCCAGAAAGAGTCTGTATTTTGACCGGGCAGCACCTACAGCTGCCATGAGTTCCTTGGTGAGGGGAACCTGTGTGACACCCCCATGCATTGCAACATAGTCACATATGAGCCTGTGTGTGACAATTGTGTCCTCTTGCATGTTCTCAGACTCCACCTCCTTGTTGACAGGAAAGCCCCTTTCAACAGAGGCCTGGCCATGTGAAAGCAGCAGCAACTTCTGGCAAAAATCCCAAGCAGCTGGGTAAGGCCGGCTTAATCTCCCATGCAGGAAGGTGTCTAGGCGTTTCTCAAATGGCTGGAAGTCGAGAAATTCTTCATTCCTTGCCTCAACGGACAGGAAAGATTCAAATTGTTGGACAATGGCCTCCCCTACAATAAAGTGAGTGAAAAAAGAAAAGTCAAATATGTAAACGGATACAGTCATGGCTGAACATAGTGACATCCCTGCAGGCAATGAGACTCAAACCAACTCTTAATCTCTAAGTGACTGCAATAACAACAAAAAACTACTTAGAATTATGGAACTTATTCAAGACATACGAGCCACTGCACACAGAACAGGTGCAGGACCATTAGAAGAGGGAATGACAAAGTGTGAGACATGCATGCTAAACTAAACCCTGATAGATGAGAAAGGGGTCATATAGAGCAAACGTTTGCAACTAAAAAGGTAATGCTCTGCATTACGTCTAAAAAATTTTTGAGGATAGTTGAGCATGGTATTCACACTTTGGTTCATAACCCCTTCTAAAACTGTCCCTACCAGCAGTTACACCTCCTGCCAGCTGCTTGTCCTTCAGGAATGTCTGAACGAGAGACTTCATCTGATTCTTGCATTTGTCTGGGTTCCTGAACATGAGAGACGGGTCCAGACACTCCATCTGCCTAACAACTGCATATTTCAAGGGGCTCTTCTCCTGTGCTTTTCTTGCGATGCTTGAGAGTCCCTGTACACAATCCCTCCTAAACTCAAGGACCTTTAACTCTGCACTTTTGCTGTCCTGGACAGGGGAATATATGATACAAAATATATGTCAGTGATGTCAAAAAGGAAGTTTAATTTAAGACTACCACATGACATGCAGTCACATCATTGTCCAATTGTGTGACTTCATGCAATGAGGTCCCCACTTGCTGCGTTTGGGATATCTCAGCAGAAACTTATTTGCTTATTAAATTTAATCTGTGTGGCTCTAAGCATCACTGTGGGGAGCAGCAACCAAAATGCACTGCTTTAAAGAAGGAAGCAGGCAGGTGAAAAATATTTTTCTTCATGGATGTATCTGAGGTATCTCAAACGTAACAAATGGCTAAAATTCTTCCTGTTGTACACATTAAAAATGAGGAGGGTGTTTGAGCATCTGGCTTGTTTTAATAAATTGAGTCCAGTGTTTTCTAATCAAACTCCACACATCACTCTGACAACCATGATACCTTGAGAGCTGCCTCAGCACCCAAACCAATGTCGATCCTCTGTGGGAGGAGGAACAAGTTCTTATCAGCCAGATCCAGCTTGGTGAGTTGAAGGGGAGTGATGTCTTGCAGGACCTCTCTCTTGACACAGCGTCTCAGTAGACTCTGTTAGTAGACAAAAAGCATTATTAGCCTATGCAATTCTCTTTTCTTGTGCACACTGACTTTATTGTATTCTAATTCTACTAATGCTAATAAGTATTTAACTCAATAAATAAAGCAACTAACAAAGTGGTAAATACATTGACTATGTAAATTGAATAGAAGCACCTGCCAGATGAATAAACAAACATGAATGATGCTGAGACACTTAAGCCAATAGATGATACTACCAAATACTGTAATCACCTTAATCAACTGAGCCAAGTCTTTGCCAAAGAAAGGCAGCACAGGTTCATCAGTCTGGTATTTCTTCATGAATGGGTGAAAGGTCCGGGCTACAGTCATGAAAACGTGCATCTTCGCAATGGTAAGGGGATCCTTTATTGCTGCCTCTATAGTGTCAAAAGATGCACTCTTGGGATTTGGGAGCTGTTTTTTGTGTAGAGCCTCCACATACAGCATAAGATTTGGCCAGACTGCCAGAGCCCGCTCAACAACTGGGAGATTTTCAAGCCACCTGTGGCCACAAAATGGCTTAGGAAAGAGTGTGGATTTTGTGACTTGTATGTAGTCCTCCCTCCTTGCTGGGGTATTGTGGAAAAGAGTGTGCATAGCCTTTAAAATTTTATCTATGTGCCACATTGAAAATCCGGCCCTGAAGGCATTATGAAGTGTGTGGAGACCACAGCTGCCTACAGACACTAGTTGTGCACCCCCATATTTCTCTGCATGGTCATGCTGGAGTAGATCCAGAAGCTTCCAGTTGACATTGGGCCCATCCATGGAGACTGAAACCAGCCTGCTGCAATCCAATTGAAGCATTGACTCCTTATTGAAAATAAAGAGAAATAAAAAGATATATGGGCATCAGTCATTAATAACCACACAGACACATCTTATGCATTTAACAACATGAATTTACTGAACTACAACCTTGCCTGGTGACATGACTGAATTATAAAATTAACACATTACAGAAAGTCTGAGAAATTTCTTTTCACCAGGCCACCCTCTTCCTGAACACACACAAAAAAAATGTTTTTTTTTTTCTAACCCCATCACATCTCATTCATTATTAATTTAATATCCCAATGAAACCAACTTTTTAAAAGGCCATGCTAAAGATAAATGGTAACAACAAAAACAAAGGCACGACATGTTTTCACAAAATGTGTCATACATAGCTAGCTAGCTACTTTATTGTTCCAGAGGGAAACATTAGTAAATTAATTTTGACTTACTTCTATATGTTTTAGTAGGTCCTCTGCTGTCCCATGGCCCATGAATTGAGAGCCCATGTACCTTGATTGCACCTCTCCATTGCTCCAGAACCGTACATGCAGATCCAGCTGTTTGGATTTTGTGGTTGCGCTGAGGCTTTCATCAAACATTAACACATACGGACCGGTTAATGTGCGTGTCAGCTCTTTCTTGATGAAGTCTGCCAAACCAAATCTCGCTATATATGCAATCTTGTTCGGTCCACATGTAAAGGTTTTTGCAATATTAGAATCGGGGAACATTGTCTGGAAAATGCTGCTAATATCAGAACTGCTGTTGTATGACAGGTGTTTTGTAATTGAATGCAAAATCCAAAGCACCTCCGATTTGGATGTCTCAGTGGAACCGAATGTAGCTCGAAGGTCAGCAGACGAAGAGGGAGTGACACTGCGCTGGAGTGTGGAGGGACCGGGCACTGACAAAGAAGAGGGCGTATAAAATTGGGTCATAGCTTGAGCCTTCTGAAGACCTCTCGCAGCAAGCTGGTGTTTGACCGCCTTGGAGTGAGACTCCAGCGCTTTCACACCTAAAGTCCCTAACTGGATGGTCTTCTTGCAAAGCTTACAGTGAGCTTCGTATCGATTGGTGGGAACTGCTTGCAACCAGCGGCGAAAATCGCTGTTTTCAAGCCAGGCCTCGTTAAAAACACACTTTCCCATGTTTTTAGCGATAACAATCCGAAGTGATTGAATGCGCAGGCATCTGAAACATGGCGTCAAACAGACCTGCAGTTATCGCGAGATTGGGTGTTATTTGCCACGTGACGTACCAACACCGGTAGCTATCCAAGCCTCTTTGAAAGACCGATAATGCAGAATCAACTTCTGATTTTACTCTCATTTTATGCGGCCAGCGCTTCCTTGCAATGAATATTAATGAAAAATTAAGACTTGACAAGATTAAAATTAAGACCTTGGATGAAAATCTTGTCGTTTTTAAGACATTTTAAGGCCTTAAATTTTAAGTTTTAAATTAAAGACATTTTTAGACTTTTTAAGACCCCGCGGGAACCCTGATATATGTTCCTTACAGTCCAGCCTATGTTGACGGCTGGAATTTGTCTAGCTCAACGCTTCAGCCTCCTTCGGTGTTCCGTTTAGTTTGATAAATTTATCGCCGTTTGTGGTCAAAGAACATTAGTTTCTTTTCGGTTTCCTCAGGCAACTGCTTGTTTGATCATATTGGCCTGGCATTTGGTCATATCTCCATGGAGTGTTGTCATATCTGCCTGGTGGTTGGTCATAACAGTCTGGTGGTTGGTTATATCTGCTGTTTTTGGTCATATCTACCTGGTGTTTCATCAGATCTGCCTGGTGGTTGATGACATATACCTGGCCATTGGTCATATCTGCCTGGTGGTTACTTGTCTGCCTGGTGGTTCATTATATCTACCTGGCGTTTGGTAATATCTGTCTGGTGGTTGGTTTTTCTGCTAGGTGGTTGGTTATTTCTGCCTGGTGGTTGGTCCCATCTGCCTGGCGTTTGGTCAAATCTGCCTGGCAGTTGGTCATCTCTTCCTGGCGGTTGGTCATATCTGCCTGGTGGCTGGTCACATCTGCCTGGCATTTGGTCAAATCTGCCTGGCAGTTGGTCATCTCTTCCTGGCGGTTGGTCATCTCTTCCTGGCGGTTGGTCATCTCTTCCTGGCGGTTGGTCACATCTGTCTGGTGGCTGGTCATATCTGCCTTGTGGTTATTTCTTCCTGCTGGTTCATTATATCTACCTGGTTTGTCCTATCTGCCTAGTGGTTGGTCATTTCTGCCTGGCAGTTGGTTTTTTCTGTCTGATGGTTGGTCATATTTCCCTGGTGCTTGGTTATTTCTGCCTTGTGGTTAGTCATTTCTGCCTGGCGGTTGGTCATATCTGCTTGATGGTTGGTCCCATCTGCCTGGCGGTTGGCCACATTTGCCTGGTGGTTGGCCACATTTGCCTGGTGGTTGTTTTTTCTGCCTGGTGGTTGGTCAAATCTGCCTGGTGTTTGGACATATCTTCTTGGCCTTTGGTCATATCTGCCTGGTCTTTGTTGATATGTGCCTGGTGGTTGGTCATTTCGCCCTGATGGTTGGTCATGTCTGCCTGGCAGTTGGTCATATACAGTAAGTCAATAGGGAGACCATCGGGCCCGGCAGCTTTGCAATGCTTCTATAGCTTTTCTTATTTCCTCTAACCTTATTTATCTAGTTTTACATTCTTCAGATATTTTGAGAATGACCAATTTATCTAAAAAGTTGGATATAGCGTCACTATGATCTGTATCTTCTGATGTGTATAGATCTTCATTAAAGTTTTTAAATGTTGGATCTATAATCTTTTCCCATTTGTATCTTCAGTTATTAAGATTGCTCTTTCACTTGCTTGTTGTTTAATTTGCCAGTCTAGGACTCTTCTTGGCTTTTTTCCCGCTTCAGAAACGTGTTGCCTGAGTCTTAGTTTGCTTGCTGTTGCTTTGTCTATGTTAGTTCATTGTAATGTGATTTAAGCATCATGTTTTGATATTTCATTATTTTGTTTTTTTCTGTAAGGTTTTAGTCTCTAGTGCGTTCATTTTAGACCCTAAATTTCTAAGATGTTCTTGAACTTCTGCAAATTTTCTACTGATTACACTTATTATTTATCCCCTAATACAAGCCTTAAACGCTTCCCATCTAATTTTAGTTGTTTCAAATGTATTAATCTCAAAATATGGATAAATTTGTTCCCCCAAATACTTTAACAATTCTTTATCTTGCATCCATTTAATTTGGAATTTCCACTTCATATGTTTATGTTCAAATTTTGGTTCCACATCAGACATTGTTGCATGGTCTGCGAGGATTATACTGTTATAATGCAATGTTCAATATTAGGTACAAGATCTTCAGACACTAAAATATAAATCTATCCTAGAGAAGCTTTTAAGCATACTAGAGCAGCAGGAAAATCTGATTTGGGTTCAGATGCCTCCACACTCCTCCTAAATAAAGTTTTGTATGGCTTTCCCTTGACCTTGGATGAGTGGAGTCTACTCCAGATGATTTTCTTTTTTGGGGGGCCAAAACAATTAAAATCTGCAGCAATTGGATCTCAAAATGGAAACATACAAACTTAAAGTGGAGGGCTTGGAAAATACAGCGAACACAAAGGAAGAGTCAAATTAATGAGTTATTGTGTAGAACCTGATTGGCTGTTAGAGCCACCTAATTTGACTCAGGTGTGTTGGTGCAGGGATACATGGAAAACCTGCTGGATTGCGGCCCTCGTAGGACCGAATTGAGTAGCCCTGCACTACAGGCTGATCCAGCTTTGATGTAATTTCCTTAAAACAAGTCAAAATGAGGTTCAGTAGTGTGTGTGGCCTCCACGTGCCTGTAGGACCTCCCTACAATGCCTGGACATGCTTCTGATGAGGTGGCTGATGGTCTTCTCAGGGATCTCCTCCCAGACCTGGACTAAAGCATCCACCAGCTCCTGGACAGTCTGTGGTGCAGCGTGGCATTGGTGGATGGAGACACGATGTCCCAGATATGCTCAGTTGGATTCAGGTCTGGGGAACGGGCGGCCAGTCCATAGCATCAATGCTTCGTCTGGCAGGAACTGCTGACACACTCCAGCCACATGAGGTCTAGCATTGTCTTGCATTAGGAGGAACCCAGGACCAACCGCACCAGCATGTGGTCACAAGGGGTCTGGCGAGCACATGGAGGGCTGTGCAGCCCCCCAAAGAAATGCCACCTCCCACCATTACTGACCCACTGCCAAACCGGTCATGCTGGAGGATGCTGCAGGCAGCAGAACATTCTCCACGGCGTCTCCAGACTCTGTCACGTCTGTCACATGTGCTCAGTATGAACCTGCTTCCATCTGTGAAGAACACAGGGCGCCAGTGGCCAAGTTACCAATCTTGGTTTCTCTGGCAAATGCCAAACGTCCTGTACGGTGTTGGTCTGTAAGCACAACCCCCACCTGAGGATGTCGGGCCTCACACCTCCCTCATGGAATCTGTTTCTGACTGTTTGAATGCCAGCCGCATACAGGACATTAACCATTATTTAACTATTTCCTGGTTAAGCCCAGGGCAAGAAATGCCTCATCATATTTCCTTTTTTTGTTACTGAACGTCTCTGCTTATTCATCAGCTCTTGCCCAGAAACATTGTCCATGTTTTGCTAGGAGGGCAAAAATTTTGTTTATTTAGCCTTGCTGCACCCCCCCCCCCCCCCCCCCCCCCCCCCCCCACCACCCCATCATAACTCTGGGCCCCCTGAGGGAACCACCCTAACCCCCCGAGCAGCTGCACTCTGAGCAAGCTGTAGTCGGTAAAGACTTGATCACATTTAGTACAAAGAAACCCTCAGAGATGAAATCCTGTCCATTTTTTAAGGAGACGTGGTTTCACACCTTCACACGAAACTTCAGCGAGCCGTTAAATACCACAGCTGCCCAAGGAGCGAGCCCACCACGTCCTCATGACTTCACCTGACAGGCAGGTGAGGTTTTCTCAGCTAACGTCACCCCAGACTTCCCGACTTTGATCCTGAACAGACTGAATGCAGGCATGAAGGAGAAAATATAAAGCTGAACAAATGCAAGAATAAATGTCTCAAAGAAAAAAGGAAAGTAACAAACAGGAGAGGACAATGAGAAAAATATAAAAGTAGGGATTACATGTGATCCATGTAAAGATCAGAATCAGGGTTCCTATCATGGACGATGGTTTTTACAGGGATCAGAGCAGAAAACTACACATTTATAGAAAAGCTGTTTATGTAAAGTGTGTCCTGCAAATAAAAAAATTGTATGAAGTGGGACCAGAACATAAAGATGACAGGTCCTTATGCGAGCTTTTATTGTGGGGAGGCGTCGGTCCCAAGTCTGGGGGGAGGTTCTGGTCCTGATGGACCGCAGCCTCCTGCCAGAGAAGAGGTTGTGACTTTGGTGGGAAGGATCGGCCACCTCAGAGCCCTGGAGGACTGCAGGTCTAAGAGAGTCCGAACGATCACCTCTCAGCCGGTGACGCTGCAGTACACCAGAAAGTGATGGAGGAGGCGAGGATGGACTCCATAAGGGAGGTGAAGAAGTCCACCAACTACCACCTGGGCAGCTTGAATTTCTTTTATCCTCTGCTGATGGAGCTGATGTTTTCCACCCACTTCAGGCCCGGGGAGATGACGATTCTTAGGAAGGACTCCATGGTTGGAGAATCATGCAGGGTGATGGAGGAGGGAGGGGCTGTGTTCTTCCTGAAGCCTACAGCCTTCTCCACCGTCTGGGCAGCAGCTGATCAACTCCATCCTGTAGGCGGACTCGACCCCACCAGAGACGAGGCCGACGAGGGTGGTGTGGTTTGGCAGACTGGTGATAGGAGGTGTTGCTGATGGTGTAGAGACAGAAGAGGGGGAGAACAGAGCCCTGGCGGACCGCTGCTGATGATGCAGGAGTTGGATGTGTGTTTTCCAGCTTTACATGCTGCTTCCTGTCAGACAGGAAGTTTGGGCTTCACCTGCAGGTGGAGGCAGGGACGCTGAAACCAAACTGGTCGATGCCGTAAAGATGAAAATCCACACACAGGATCCCGGCGTAAGTTCTGGGTAGGACTGCAACTAATGACTATTCTGATGGTCGATTAGTCAACGACTATTAAAACGACTAGTCGACCAATCGGTTTATGTATCTCATGATTATTATAAATGAATCTTATTTCACTTTCAGCTTTCAAATCTTACATGAGGTTGTTCTGTAAGTCCGACGTGCCTCCTCTTTAAATGTTCAAGCGTTGCAGACGTACTTCCGTGGTACACAAGGTCCGCTTTACAAATCTTACATGTATTTAATTTATTTTATAAGTTTAACGTAACGTTAAACCAGACTTTTGATGTCCTCTGCCGCCGTTTTGCTCCCTAGTCAAATGCCATATTTTTCCTCTGGCAGACTTTATTGCACGTGTGCAACTCTCAGCAGAGATTAAAAAAAAAGACGATGTCTCACTCTGTAGTTTTTTTCCCCCTCTTTCCGCATGTGCATTGTGCAACTCTCAGCAGAGATAGGATTAGATGAAGATGTCTCACTTTGTAGTTTTTTGTTGTTTTTTTTTTTGTTTTTTTTGTTTTTTTGCTGACAATAGTCGGTGGCTAAATTAGTTGTAGACTACTTTTATTGTCGACTATTGTCAACAACGTCGATTAATCGTTGCAGCCCTAGTTCCGGGGGAGTCCAGGTGCCGCTGGATG
Source organism: Melanotaenia boesemani (assembly GCF_017639745.1). Taxonomy (NCBI): domain Eukaryota; kingdom Metazoa; phylum Chordata; class Actinopteri; order Atheriniformes; family Melanotaeniidae; genus Melanotaenia; species Melanotaenia boesemani. The sequence continues at coordinate 175,279 of NC_055700.1, forward strand.
AAAGAACCACGTTGACCGAGTGGTCTACAGACCTGCCGGACCTTTAGGCGAACTGTAAGGGGTTCAGGAGTCCGCCAGCTGGAGCCTCGAGTCCTGCATCAGGTTTCATTAAAACAGTCTTTGATTTTCCAAGTAGCAGCTGGAGCTCAGCTGAACGCACGTTGGAAAGGAAGATTCCAGGTACCGGATGACAGCAACCTGGCCACGATGGCCCATAAATCTACAAATCAGCGGGCGGGGCACAAAGTCGGAGGGAGGTGTGGCTCTGAGCAGTGTCTGGTACTGGACGGTGCACCCCGAGGCTGCTTCAGGACCTTGGAATATAAGAATTCCAGATTTCCTTCAGACTTCCACGTCTGTAAAATGAGGCGTTCGCTGTGTTGGAGCGAATACTGAACCCTGATCCGAGCTATTTAACACATGCATGTTGAGACCGATCAGCTGATCAGAGGAACCTGGTGTTACCTGGAATCATTTTTCTGAAGCAGGGAGCACAACCTAAACACAGATCCCTAAACCCGGGATCTCTGCAGGTGGAGGGCGGTTGGATGGATGGTGGTTTATTCTTCTTCCAACCAAACATCCTCCCTCTGACCCAGATCCCTCCACCTCCACCACAGCAGAAACAATGTGAAACCTGAGTTTATGGATCCTCTGATACCTGATCAATAATCTGCTGGATGTTGACCTTCAGAGGGACAATGGAGCACAGAACCAGCAGAGTCCAGAACAGGAAGAGGACAACTGACGATCGACTTCCCTTCATCCTTTCCACCTGGATCACAGCTGCAGCCAAGACCTGCACAGAAAAAGAGTTTCTGAAAATCTAGTTCTAGGTCTGGAAGACGACTGTGGGTTGCTATAGCAACCAGATCCTATACCAGGGTTAGGATCCGCATCAGTGGACTCAACAGGATCAGCAGGTGATTCTGGATCTCATCGTTCATCTTCACCAGGAAGTAAAACATCTCCAGAAGTCCAAAAGAAGCCAGACTGAGAGCCAGGAGCTGCAAGGAAGACCACAGAGAGCTGGATCAGACCCGAGACCAGCGAGACCTGCAGTAGACTAGAGACAACGCAGACCTGGATCAGACCCGAGACCTGCGAGACCTGCATTAGACTAGAGACAACGCAGACCTGGATCAGACCCGAGACCTGTGAAACTTGCATTAGACAAGAGACACCAGGAAAAGCACAACAATGGCCGACCAAGGTTCGTGTTCTTAGTAGTTCAGTCATTTGGAACGGAACCACTTTCTGCTGGAATATTTATGCCGTCAGGTTAGCTGCTAGCGGTGGACTCGTAACGCCTCTGTGATTGTGTTTTGCAGTCTTATGAGGACATTGTGCACAGCTGTGTGTGTCGTTGCAAAGCTTCACTGCCCACTAGAGGCCTGGCGTGCGCACTGCATCCTTTCTGGTCCCGGTTTCCTCCTGGACGGACAGTTTTTATTCTGCTGTTGTGTAAATGCTTCTTTGTTTTCAAAAGTGCAAAGGAAAAATATTTGTATTTTACGTAAAGAAAAGTGTTGTGTAAACAAGGCCTAGATTTCAATCTGCAGGCTGAAGTTCTGGTCTGAACCTGGAGCAGTCCTGACCTCAGACCAGGTTCAGGACTGTTTTCTCACCGTTTTGCTGCAGCAGAGTTTGGACAGAGGGATGATGCCTCTGTGGGAGCGGAGCTGCAGATAGACCAGGTAAAAAGGTGAACATATCCACAGGTAAAAGCAGGGGAACCACACCAGGACAGTCTGCTGGAAACACTGGGTGAGGTCTGGTCTGGAAGTGTACCAGGTTAGGTTCCAGTCCTGAAACCAAAGAGGGAGGTGCACATGTGTCACAGTGAGACCAAACCTGTTGGGTTTGGTGGAGCAAAAAGAAGTTATAGAAATCCTCTCCATGTAGACTCACCCAGAGAGGATCCAGACCACTGCCGCTGCACAGGGCCTCCATTTGTCTCCGCTGTGGACGGTCCAATGTGGACTCTGTCTTCTCTCTGCTGAGAACCGTCAGATATCTGACATCACAGTTTTGCTCCGCCCACCTCCACATGCTGTCTTCACACACTGCTGCCACATTCAGCAGGAAAGCCTGAAACTGTGGACATGATGGTGAAGAGCTGGACGGTTCGTCTGTAAACCAAAAGAGAGTAAACAGAGACAAAGATAGAAAACCACAAGCAGAAACAAATGAGACAAGCAGGTGCAACAACCTGTAGGGTGCTGCCCGGCTGGCTACATAGAAAAAAAATATAACCCTTACATAGTACTGCAACTTGTACAATTTTTTACTTTTACATAGTACTTCAACCTGTACAAGTCGTTGCTTGTACATGATACTACAACTTGTACAACTCCATGCTTGTACATATTACTACAACTTCTACAACTCCTTGCTTGAACATAGTACTACAACGTGTACAACTCCTTGCTTGTACATAGTTCTACAACTTGTACAACTTTGCTTTTACATATTACTACAACCTGTCCACCTCCATGCTTCTACACAATAATATAACTTGTGCAACTCCTTCCTTGTACATAGTACTACAACTTGCAAAACTTTGCTTGTACATAGTACAGCAACTTGTGCAACTCTTTGCTTATACATAGTACTACAACTTGTGCAACTTCATGCTTATACATAGTACTACAGCTTGTACAACTCTTTGCTTGTTACATAGTATTACAACTTGTACAATCCCATGTTTGTACATAGTAACACAACTTGTACAACACCATCCGTGCACATAGTACTACAACTTCTACAACTCCTTCCTTTTACATACTACTACAACTTGTACAACTGTGCTCATGCATAGTATTACAACCTGTATAACTCTATGCTTGTACATAGTACCGCAATTTGTGCAACTTTTTGCTAATACATAGTACTACAACTTGTGCAACTCCATGCCTGTACATAGTGCTAAAACCTGTACAACTCCTTGCTTGTTCATAGTACTACAGCTTGTACAACTTTGCTTTTACATAGTACTACAACTTGTACAACTTGTCGCTTGTACATAGTACTACAACTTGTAAATCTCCATGTTTGTACATAGTACTACACACTAGCGGAACAAATCGGAACCGGGCCGGGGGCGGGCAAATGACTGGGCCCTTAAACCAAAATAATAAAGCTCATGATAACATCATTTTACAACATACACATGCCCGCAACAGCGGGGCTTACAGGTTTCAGCATCACGGAGAGTGACTATGTAATTTTGAAGTCCATCAAACGGACATGAAGTACAAACCAAAAAAAAATAATAAAAATAATAATAATAGGCTACATGGTCACTAATAATAATACAACACAAATTCAAAGCAGTTCAGCACCACGGATAGCGACCGCATCATTTTGACACCCATTTTAACTATTTCAACTCAGGCCCTGTTATCAGTAGCTATAAAGTTTAGTAAAACTGGCACAGCGGCTCACATGTTTACAAAGACAGTTTCAATATGAAGTACTACCCACAACTATTTGAAGGGCATACGGCGAGCCTTGCGCTCAGAGAACTCGTCCACGATGCTCTGTATGTCCATCTTTTTTGCTCTCTCATTCTCTATGGACAATATAGCAAGTCCACTCAGTCTCTCCTGTCCCTCTGTGCTCCTCAAGTGGTTTTTAATGAGTTTTAACTTGGAGAAAGAGCGCTCAGAGGTTGCAACGGTGACGGGAAGTGTCAAAAATAAAAGGAGGGCGGTGCAAACCTCACTGAATGTAGAAGTTACTGCTGGATGGTTGACAAGGACCATTTTTGCCATATCCGCAACAGACTTTTGCTTTGTTATCTGGTCCCTGAAAGAGGTTCTAAAACAAAGCAGCTGGTCAGGAAAGCTGGGGGCGATGTCCCGACTGTAGTGCTCACTAAGCCGCCGGGCAGCTTGGTGTAACTCCTCATCTCCTGCTTGCAGCAGTGTTTTGGGGTGAATTGCCTCAAACATATTCACAGTTCCATTTAAACTGGTGAATCTTTGGGACAGTTGCTGGATGATAATATCAAGACAGGCATTGAAAACGTTCACCCGAAAGTTGCTCTCCGCGTCAGTGAGGCGGCTGTCTTCAGAAAGTTCATCAAAGTGACGCTTAACTTTTCTGACCCTGGTTGCTTCAAACTGCATTTGACTTCCCCATTTTGTAGCTAGAGCAAGAGTGGCAGACTTAGCCTCATCAAATTGCTCCCTAAAGTCCATCAAAACACTAATGGCATTTTGCAGAAGAGTAGATGCTTTCAGAAGATCTGCGTCCTTGGATTGCAGAAACTGTGAGGCAGCGTTGACACACTCAAGGATCTTGGTTTGCATGGTGACCAAAAATATGAAAGAAAACTTGCTTATGGCTTTCTTGAGCACACTTGCTTCACTACGCTCCTCTTTTTTGTCACTGGTCAAGGATATTTTGACGAGGGCTTTTATAATGTCTCCATATCTGTACCTTAACGCAAAAAGCGCATCATGTCGAGATGACCAGCGAGTGGGACAGAGGCCTTTTAATGTGACAGTTCTGCTCTCACTGAGGAGCGCCCATCGTTTGATACTGTTACCAGAAAAGTTGTACAGGTTCTCTACAGTGTCATAGAACTGCTTCACTCCAGGAACATTTTTAACAGCCGTTGAGAGCAAGGTTGAGGTTATGAGCAGCACAGTGAACATAATGGGCAAGGGGTTCCCGCTCTGTTGTTCTTGCCTGTACGCCTGAATACGTGCCACTCATATTCGCGGCCCCATCATAGCCCTGTCCGCGGCATTTTGAAAGATCTATTCCGTTTTTCTCTATAGAGCCCAGGATTTGCTTTTCAAGTTCTGATGCTGATGAGCCCACAGTAGCTTCAAAACCCAAAAACACTTCATTGATCTGTATATCTGTTGCAATATCCATGTCATTCTTAACAACAGTTACGTAACGGTACACTTGGCTCAGCTGGTCTATCTTTGACACATCTTGCGTTGTGTCCATGATAATGGAATAAAACGGGGCTTCGTTTATTTCCTTAATTATGTCAGCTTTCACACGTTGAGACAGGATGTAAATAATCTCATCTTGAATCTGGTGACTTAGGTATTTCACTGACCCTCCTGGTCGGTTGATTAGCTCTCTTAAAACAGGGTCGTAGCAAGCTAATAACTTGATTATTGACAAAAAGTTGCCAGCATTTCCCTGACCTAGAACTTCCGTGTGCCCCCTGAATGCCAGGTTACATGAAGCCAGAGTAAGAGTGACATTCACAATGCACTCCAGGACCTGTCTCCAAAACAAGGCTGCATTACGCACATTCCTCTCCATTTCAGCGTCTATTGTGCTGTTGAGTTTCCACTGCTCGTAGACTATGCATGCACCAAGATGTATTTGTGTGGATTCATGCTTCTCAACTTTTGCAGAAAGATGTTTCCAGTCTCTTACTCCGTTTACCCATGCATTGTTGTAATACGGGGCATTTTGGTTGGCAAAAAGCCAGCAAGGCTCACAGTAGCAGCAATCTAATTTGGGGGAATAGCACATCCAGCTGCGAGGAAGTTTCATCCCAACTTTAGTAGTAGAGGTGTAATAACTTTCCGAAAAGCCCCGATTGTTGTTATCAGTGGGAAATGGACCTTTGGGTCTGCATGGGCCCATCTTAAGGATATATCTTTTAATGTTGGAGTCCTGGATGTTTTCACCAAAATTGGCCCGATCAGTCGGAAAACATTCCACAGGAGGGTTTTCATCATCGATGGTCTGCGTGTCACCTGTAGTGGGAGGAGACCTGCTGCTGCTTTCATTTCCAGTGGGTGAGGAAGGGGGCTGTTGGTCTGGCTCCAGGTCTGGCTCTTCCCTGGAGCAGCTAGCAACTGCTAAGTCCCTGACATCACCACTATACCGCCGAGAGAGAAAGAAGAGGATATAAGCTAGGCGGCTGGGCTACTACAATTTGCAACCACCAATAGTTAACAACTCACACATTGTGTATAGTGCTTGTTAAAACTGCTACCTGTAATTAACGTGGCTCCCTGGCTGTGCTGGCAGTTTTGGCGGGGCTGGACCGCTGCCAACAAAAAAGTCAGGTTCATCTTCAGGACGACGAACAAAATGTGTCCAGTTTTTGTAACTTGGCTTTTCCTTGCTCTCTTTTTTCCTTTTCTTTTCGCTTTGCCGCTCCACTTTTATGCTTATATGAAGTGCCACTCATGTTAACTTAATCCGTAAAAATGCTCCACCTAGTTTGCAGTCTGTTGACAAGTGACTGATGATGACATTGGTTGATGGTTGATCACGAGTTTTACCCTTGGAGACAATATCGATCCACTCGTAAATTTGCGTGTCAAAGTTAAATGTGAGAGTAAAAATAAAGCCAGTCATGTTGCACAGCATTTAATTAAATATTTTATACCTACTACATGACTAAAGTCAGTCGGTCATGTAAAGTTTTGGCAACCATAACTTAATCCTGACTGGGATAACCTATATAAGCTCTGTATAACTCCACAGTATTGGTGATAATAAACAAACTGCATACATGCCCCGGACTCCTGTGGGCACAAGTAATGGAAGACCCTGCTTACGCCAGTTCCCTTGAGCAGTGGTGAAGGCCTGGCTTCTTCAAATCCGTTATCCTATCCGGGCCCTTTTGAGACCCGGGCCGGGGGCGTGCAGCCTCCCAGCCCCTCCGGAAGCCCCGCCCCTGGTACTACAACTTGTACAACTCTTTGCTTGTACATAGTATTACAATTTGTACAACTCCATACTTGTACATAGTATTATAACTTATACAACTTTGCTTTTACATAGTACTACAACCTGTGCAACTCCATGCTTGTACATAATACTACAACTTGTGCAACTTCATGCTTATACATAGTACAACTTTTACAACTCCATGCTTGTACATAGTACTACAACTTTTACAACTCCATGCTTGTACATAGTACTACAACTTTTACAACTCCATGCTCGTACATAGTACTACAACTTGCACAGACAGGTAAACTCCCTCCATAAATCGAGTATGCCGAGCTCCGTCATTAAGTCCTAATTTTCCTGTGTAACGGCGTAGTAGTTGTGGCCTTAGATGAGTCCTGTTTGAGATGAAGATGGATATTGAACCCCCCTCCCCCCCTCCTAACCTGCGTTAGCCGGCCGACCAACGTTGCTGTGACTTGAAGCGCGGTCTCCGTTTCATCTATTGTCTCCTCTGCACTTCATTTTTACTGTTTACTTCAGTGTGAAATGTCCCGTCTGCACGGTGGACAGTGGGAAACGTGATCTCCACTCCTCTGTACGTCTTGTAGAAATTGACAATAAAGCTGACTGTGACTTTGTTTTGTTGGTATGTGTTTATTTACATCTAAAATAAGTTAAAATAATGTTTTGAGAAGTAACTTAACCCTGCTCGGTGCGCCATAGCAATAGCTGAAAGAGGTCCAACGAGAGAAAGCTTGTCTGGCAGGTGTCCGCACCCTTTACTCTGATTGGTTCACCGATCCATGACCCCCCCCCCCCCCAAACCAACCAACCCGAATTATGAGGTAAGCAATGAGCCAAAACTCAGCAGTCTCGCCGCGCTGTGACTCACCAGAGCAGATCTGTGGTTGTAGTGCAGAGTTAACAGGTACAAGAAAAGCACGGGTGATACGGTCAGCTGTTATCTGGGTGTGTAAACATGATCCACACATGAAACACTTTTATGTGCAATCACTTGCAATCTGAAAGCGGCACATATTTACCTTGACGGGAGGCAGGATGAGACAGCCGGCAGATGGACCAGATTCATTTAGAAAACAGAGGCGGTGCACAGGCAGGAGCACCAAACTAAGAGGACTGGAAGGAACAGCGAACCACAAGGAGCAGGTGAGACAAATTAGCAATGATCACAGGTGTGATGATGAAAAGGAAGTGGACAGATGAGCCTACAAAATAAAACAGGAAACTAGACAGAGCTGAGACCATGAAAACCAGAAGGACCTTAGAAAGAATTAAATCAAGAACCCACAGATCGTTTTGTTTTCTGTTTATACGGAGAGACCTTCTAAAGACGCGTTCCCTCGGTCGGTGTGGCCTGCAGCGTCGCGTTTCCAGGATGGGAAGCATCCTTGATCATGTCTGACGCTTGCTGGTGCGACAGTTTCTCATCTGGGATCTGTGGGATGATGTTATTGAACGAAGAAGTCCATAAGGACCATCCAGATGTTGCATGACAGGGACTGGTTTCAGAAAAACCTTGGTTAGCTCACCAGCATCGCTGAGTCCAGGTACTCTGTTTGGGTCTGTTGCCTTCATGGCTTCCTGCGGGGTGGCGCACCTCAAAGCGGGCAAAGATGTGGTTTAGGTTGGTCTCCCTGTAGTCTGAGATGTGGTTTAGTCCTCGACCTTCCCCTTGTATGCCAGCTTGGCTTTGGTGATGCCTCTTTTCAGTGTGGACCTGGTCGTGCTGTTGAGAGCTTTGTTCCTGGACCTTCTAGACCTCGCTGGTCCTCTCTGGTTATCCAGGGTTTCTGGTTTGGATTTGTTGACATTCATTCTTGAGTACAGAGTCTGGAGATTGTGGTCTGTGAGAAGCAGTCCTTGAGCCGAGAGTTCCCCCAGGCCCAGTTCTTATGTTTCTTTGTGGGTTTGTTTGCCTTTGCAGCGGGGTGTACGGGGGGGGGGGGGGGGGGGGGGGGGGGGCGGGAAGACCCAGCGAGGTGGAAAGGGGAATGGCTCTGTTAATGTTGGAGAGTCTAGACCAGGGATCCTCAGTCCTGGTCCTTGAAGGGTGGTGCCCTGCAGGTTTCAGACGTTTTCCTGCTGCAACACACCCCCGTCAGACTCGTGGAGATGTTGAAATCAAGCTGCTGAGGACCAGGATCTTGAGTTTTGTTTCCACTGATGGAAGAACAGTTTTTGGGTTAGGGTTGGACCTGGTTGAAGTCACCCGTAACAAGAAAGACTGCCGGTCCTTCTTTCCTTGCTCCTGTCCTCCAGGTCCAGTGTATTTGACTTTCTAATGTCCTTTTTTGATCCTACGTAAACTTCTTTGAATTCTCTATGAAATGTTCTCCATCACTAACTGGACCTGGTCTTTACATTTTACTGACAAATCAATGGACCACTACGACCCAACACGTTAATTCTACCTCATTTAATCCTTAAAAACTAAGAAACATTCAGAATTTAAACTGTTATTTTATTAAAAAAAACATAATTCACAGATGAATTACAAAGTCACAGATTACATCAGTGGCAACATCACTCAGATAACCATAATTTGAATGTTCGGTCGTAGGAGCTCGTGGCGATCAGCCTCCCATCAGGCGACACATCAACGCCCATCACCTGAAAATACAAAGAAATGTGAGGGCAGAGATCTTTGCACCAATCCAGCACACAAACCAACCAATCAGAAGCCCTACCTTTCCCCTCAAATGAACCAATCAGAAGCCCTACCTTACCGTCACATATTAATGTCTACTAAGAGTTTGGAAGAAAAAATTTAGAAAGTTAGTGCTGTGAAATGGTGCAGATTCCTAACTAAAAAATAAACCACACTTAATAAAATTAAACTATGAAAAAAGGGTTAAAAATATTGACTCAAGAAATTTTTTATGTTTTGCTGATCAGGCAACAGTGCATCTGAAGCATTTCCACTCGGAATATGCTGAGTCAGAATATGCTGAGTCAGAATATGCTGAGTCAGAATATGAAGCATCAGTTGTTGCTCAGTCTTTTTTTCTGTTTATTGTAGTTTGGAGTACTTTTATTTTGAAGCCTGGTTGAAGCACCGTTGTTAAAATCTTTAAGAATAACATAATAAGCCTGTGTTGTAGTTTAAAGTTACAGATATTAATACTGAGAAATGTAAAAGTTTTATTTGACCTTTGATGGTGATTTCAAATGTTTGAAAGCTAATTTAGCCTTGCTAAATACAAATAAAAGGTGAACATTAATTTATTTAGTTTTTATTTCTAAAACATTATACTGGAGGAGTTTCATAGACTTGGCAAAATAAGTTTTAGTTTTACAGCATCTGTTGTGTAGTTTTTTCTGAGGCTTTTATATTTATATCGCTATCAGAATTATATTGTTTCGACCGAAATCAAGAAATATATTGTGATAAAAGTTTTGGCCATATCGCCCAGCCCTACTTCAAACGAACCAATCAGAGGCCATACCTTCCCCTCGTGTCCAGCCAGTGTTTTCAGTGGCATCCATCCCGGGTGACTCCAAACTTTCACCGTGTTGTCGTACGCGCCGGTCAACAGGAAGTGACCGTCTGTTGCTGCAGACAAAAGTAATGTCAGAAGTGGAAACAGGCTGAAAAATGAAAACAGGAAAGGAAATTTGGTTTACGTTGGAAGCGGACGGCAGAAACCAGGTTCTGGTGGGCGGGGACTGTGTACAGGCACTTCCTGTTGCGCAGCTCCCAGACCTTACAGGTATTATCACCACTTCCTGTGGCCAGGTGATGTCTGACAGAACAAAGGTTGTGAACACATTGGAAGAAAACATCAATACAAACTTTATTGACATTTCTTCAGAACCAAGAACATAAATTTTGTCAATAAAGTTTCAGAGTAAATCAAAGCTATCCCATCCAATCAGCTTCTCTGTAACCAGGTTATGATTCCTATTCTTCTTCTGTGCAACTACTAGCTGTCTGACAGCGGCTCTCTGATTGGATGGTGTTCTACTTGCTGGCTTGTAATTGGCTGACCCATTGGGGGAGAAGTGCAGGCTGTAGATCTCCTTCAGGTGACCCTCCAGGAAGACGACACAACGTCCTGTCCTCAGATCCCAAACTCTGCCAAACGCATCAAGACCTCTGATTGGATGAGAGTAAAAACATGGAACCATATTAGATCAGTCATTTAGAACTGGATTCAACCCTTCACACAGATGCTGAGAGGAACCGGGACCTTTCTTAGATTTTCTGTAGGTGTCATAACTTCTACAAATTCATCTGGTCTTCAAACTGCTGGGATCGGACCACCCCCTGCAGGACTGGACCATGAGTCCCCCCCCTGCAGGACTGGACCATGAGTCACCCCCCGCCCCCCGTGCAAGACTGGACCATGAGTCCCCACCCGCACCCCCTGCAGGACTGGACAATGAGTCCCCCCCCTGCAGGACTGGACCATGAGTCACCCCCCGCCCCCCGTGCAAGACTGGACCATGAGTCCCCACCCGCCCCCCCTGCAGGACTGGACCATGAGTCCCCCCCCCTGCAGGACTGGACCATGAGTCACCTGTGTGCTTCTGCTTCCTGCACCAGTTTCCCCACTGAGGGACTAATAAAGGTTTCTATTCTATCATTCTACTGGGATGACTTCATGACACACAAACAAGAGAGTCCTTCTCTCTTGATGATGTCTCATCCACAGCAGCTGTAGAGACGTCTGTAGAAGCTGCTTTCTGATTGGACCGTTTCTGTTTTCATCTAAACCTCCAGGTTTCTCTTCGTTCTCAGCAGGTATCCCTGGAGTTACGGTGCTCCTCCATCCCTTTTCCTCTCCTCCACACCCCAACTGGAGGTTTTCCTTCCCGGTTCTGGTCCCGATGGAGGTTTTCCTTCCCGGTTCTGATCCCGATGGAGGTTTTCTTTCCCGGTTCTGGCCCCGATGGAGGTTTTCTTTCCCGGTTCTGGTCCTGATGGAGGTTTTCCTTCCCGGTTCGGGTCCCGATGGAGGTTTTCCTTCCCGGTTCGGGTCCCGATGGAGGTTTTCCTTCCACTGTCTCTGCCACTGTCACTGCAGCGGATAACTGCAGCGGCTTCAAGCTCTCCCGACAAAGAGGTGTTCTCGTGGTTTTTGTCATGTAAGTTGCAGTGTTTTCGTAAGTCTTCGTCATGTCTACCTGTCCTGAGGCGCACCTACTGTCGTGAGTTTTTGCTCGACATCAGCAAAACCATAATTTCGATCTTATACTCTGCACACAAAGAGGAGTTACACGCCTGTGGTCTGCTCCGGACCCCCACACCACCATCGACCCCCAGCCCTGCACCTCGCCCAGAGTGGAGGCTTCACAAACGGTGTGAGCGCAGACAAAAGCGGGGTAAGCGCGGAGGTATCTGAGCCAGGCTAGCAGCAAACCCACACAAGCCGGCTATTCCCTCCATCACGCTGGCGAACGTACGCTGTTTGGACAACAAACTGGATCACATACGACTATTACGGACTACTCAGAGGACAGTGAGAGAGTGTTGTGTTTACGGAATCATGGCTCGGCAACAACGTAGCGGACCACGCCATCCAGCTCGAGGGTCTAGCATGTTACCGGACGGACAGAGCACTCACCGAAGAAGGTAAAACCCGTGGCGGCGGTCTATGTGTTTACATCAATGACGCGTGGTGCCGTGACGCTGTTGTGGTCCGCAAATACTGCTCACTGTTAGTGGAGTTTATGATCATCAAGTGTCGGCCGTTTTACCTCCCGCGGGAATATTCAGCCATACTAATGACAGCAGTCTACGTGCCTCCCAGCCCCAACATTAACAACAGGAGAGAGGCAATGAATGACCTGTATCTACACATCAGTGAGCAGCAGACGGCCCACCCAGATGCATTTCTCATCTTGGCTGGGGATTTCAATCACGCAGACCCAAAGAGTGTGTTTCCTAAAATACACAAACACATTGACTTTCCAACACGTGTGAATAACACTTTGGACCAAGTTTATTCCACTCAGAAGGGGGCTTACAAGGCCCTTCCCCTCCCCCACATCGGCGCCTGCCCCCCCTCCCCTCGCTGCCCCCTGCCCACAAAACCTCCAGACTCTGAACCCCCCTCCCATCAACTCTGAACTGTTCATGGACACTTAACTTATCAGTATATAAGCTAAACCCGCACAACTGCCATGCCATTTGCACCACTGTATTCAGTTTGATCTGGTTTTCTTTACCCAATGTTGCTGCTACTTGTGCCTTTTTCATTCTTTATATTTCTTGTTTTTATTCCTTTTATATAGCATAATACAGTTTTTTATATATAGTATAGCAAAGCAAGAGACTTTTTTTTACTTAAAGATGTATGTTAAATGTTTATTGCACCTTGGGTCTGAGTGAAACGCAATTTCGATCCTCTGTATGTCTTGTACATATTGCAGAATTGACAAATAAAGTGACTTTGACTCTTGGTGTAGCTCAGGATGGAGGATTGGATTAAAAAAGATTTGGTTTTCTTAGTGAAAGACTTAATCAGTATAATATGAAAACAATCAATGATCAGAACTTAATGCGATCAGTTAAAACATTAACAAGTACCACATGCAGAACCCAGAGTACTGACCCAGTTGCAGCTAGCGAGCCGTCAGGATGGAAACTCAGGTCATGGACTCCTTTGCTGTGACCCTCCTGATGGAGGATTTCCTCCTGGACCTCCAGATCCCACAGACGCCACGAGTTGTCATAACTAGACCCACAGGACACACACAGCAGACAGAGCTGATCCTCAGAGTAATCAGATTACTAACAGTTAAATACGTTTACCTTCAACGCAGATATATTTCCTTCCAGTAGCTACAGGTTTAACTGGTTGGTTGTATATTTTTACATAGAACAGATTTAAGCTGGTGATATTCTAGAAATTTAGTGCTGCTGATTCCATATTGCTAAGTGAGAATATTAAATGATAAGAACTTTCTATTTTCTATTATATGTTCTGTTTTATTCTTTTATTTTTCCACTGAGTGAAAATCAGCTTTTTGTTTTGCAGGATGTCAGGGTTGTTCCTGATGAATGGCAGGTCAGAGATAACCAGATCCTCCCGCAATGCTCTACATCTAACCATGGTTCATCCACACCGCTAGCTTTAACCGTTTGGAGATAAACTGCAGCTTGTTAGAAAGAAGAAGTGATTGAAGTTGGGTAGCTCCAATCTACCTCTGTCTTTACGTTAGTCGTCCAGGTTACAGACATGGACAAAAGTGTTGCTTCCCTTCGGCTAATGAAAGAAAAACTCACATTGGTCACAGAAATAACTGGAATCTGACTAAAGTAATAATAAATAAAAATTCTATGAAATTTAACCAGTGAAAGTCAGACGTTGTTTTTCAACCATGTTTCAACAGAATTATTTCAATCAATCAAACTTTATTTGTATAGCGCTTTACAACAGCAACAGCTGAACCAAAGTGCTTTTCAACGTGCAATAATAAGAGAATAAAAACAATTAAAAACAGGTTAACAATAACAGTTTAGACAAAAATAAAACATTTTCAGAGTAAAAAAAAAAAAAAAAAAAAAAACAACAGTATTTTAAAAATAAACTCATGAAACAGGCCTGGACAAAAACGATGGTTCCCTTAACTTAATATTTAGTTGAACAACCTTTTGAGGCAACCACTGCAATCCAACAATTCCTGTAACTGTCAGCGAGACTTCTGCACCTCTCAGCAGGTATTTTGATCCACTCCTCATAAACAAACTGCTCCAGTTGTCTCAGGTTTGAAGGAGCCTTTTCCAGACGCCATGTTTCAGCTCCTTCCAAAGATGCTCAATAGGATTTAGTTCAGGGCTCATAGAAGCCACTTTAGAATAGTCCATGTTTTCCTCTTAGCCATTCTTGGTGTTTTTAGCTGTGTTTTGGGTCATTGTCCTGTTGTAAGACCAATGACCTGCGACTGAGACCAAGCTTTCTGACACTGGCAGCACATTTCTCTCTAGAATCCTTGATAGTCTTGAGATTTCATTGTACCTGTACGGATTCAAGACACCCGGTACCAGATGCAGCAAAGCAGCCCAGAACATAACAGAACCTCCTCCATGTTCCACAGTAGGGACGGTGTTCTTTTTTAACTTGTCCTGTCCAGCATCATAGCAGCAAAATGATAATCTGGTTGCTGTATCGTGCTGAACAAATTTGCTCTGCCAAGGGGAGGCCTATGGGTAAGGCTCCTCTTGATAATCTGATTAATTAATTTATTTACTTTGAATCACAGAATCTATGTAATCTTGCTGGACCTGACCGAAGGGGACAGAAAAAGACGGAAAATAGCAAAAAGAAGCAAAAGGGAAAGAAGAAAGGAGACAAAAAGATCACAGACAGAAGGAAACGACCCTTCAATCCACACCATCACCAGACAACAAACTGTTACACCTGTACATGAACACACCAGAAAATTTCCTACAACTTTTACAAAAACAGAAACACACAGAAAAAAACTAGTCATTAAGAGTTTTTAAATAATATCCAAATCAAAAAAGACATAACAGCGACCAGATACTAACTCACAGGAAAAATAAAAAGAATTATCTCTTAGTAAATAAACCCACTGGACAACTCAGTGACTGTGTCAGCATGCAGAGGATGAGTAAGAGGAGTGATCAGTGATGAAGAGTGGTGAGTGAGATCGTGCAAATGAAACCACGCCTCCACGGAGGTCAGAGGCAGACCAGGGCCAGAGACCCGGGCCCTCAGCAGCAGACCCAGAGCACCAACCCAAGCTACCCCACCACGAAGACGACTCCAGCCCCACCCGAAGGGCGGCAGAGGAGAGCCCCGGCACTTGACCCCAAAACACACACACACTTATATCCTCCTCACCCACACCCACACAGTATAAACACACACACACAGCATACAAACCTCCCACTCTCACTCCCCAGCCACCCCTCCCTCCCACTATGCCCTGTGGGAGACGTCCATGGCGGACCAGAGAACGGCGAGCCCCAGATCCTGCCCCCGCCGCCATCCCCAGCCACCCCCCCATCACCTCCCACCCAGATGCGGCTGACCAGGCATCCCCCAGGATCAGCAGTCCCTCATCAGCACAGTCGCCCCGGTTTCCCGGCCCCCAGGGCAACAACCTCCCCCCGCCCACCCCCAGCGGTGCCCCGGGGAAGAGGGGTGTGAAGTGTCCCCATTGTCCTCCTCCCCGCTCATGACTGTTTGTGGTGAGTGTGTTTTTTGCAAGTAAAACTGGGGGGGCAGTGATCATTTCGTGCTGGGAGCAAGGTCATGTTAGTAGTCCCGCCCTCCACGCACCACATGACACGCCCCCAGAAGTTGTTTGTGTGTTGGTGTTTTGATGTCTAAGTGTAATTTAAACTGAGAGGCGAGTCGCCACAGGGTGCAGCTAAGGAAGCCACTTGGGTGACCCCCTCCCGGCTACACCCCGCATGACGTGCACGCCTCCCAAATCCTGTGTGTGTGTCTTTGTTTGTGTGTGTGTAAGAAAGATAGAAAGAGTGGGGAAGAAGAGGGGTCCAGGGATGTAAGTCCGAAGGAAAGAGAACCTCCCTCTGGATGGTGAGCTGCCAGCAGCACTAGGCACTCCCGTTCCCCAGGAGGACCCCAGGGCAAGACAGGCCAGAGGCAGCCGCCCCCCACGACCAGGCCACGCAGCCAACGAGCCACCACCGACCCCAGAAGACACCCACCCACCAGACACCCAAGGGGGAAGGAGAGGAGCAGAAGGAGAATAGCGGGAGAGCCCAGATCCACGACGCACCACCCCCAGGCCCCCCCACAGGGTCATGTCATCCCTCCCCACCCCACCTACTCACCTATGATCTTACACACTCCCACTCATCCTAGCACATGCATACGCATACGCACACAGACAAACACCCCCACACCCACACAAACATCATCCAAAGCATAGACACACACACACAACATAAAAGCATCCCTGTCTCACACCCCAGCACCTCCCCCTATAATCCCCCAAATCCCACTCAGTCCCCCCCTTCACACCCCTACACCCCTCCTGCCCCCGGGCCATACCCTGGGTCCCAGGGCGGCAACCAGACACCAGGGCATGCACCAGCCCACACCACTGCAGCACATCCGGGCAGGCACAGACCCCCGGCACAGACAGACCCCACCACCCCAGAGGGAGGGGGGCCACCCCCTGGCACCAGAGCCCAGAACCCCCACCCAGCCCGCACTAGAATAGCCCAGTCACCTGGCCCAGGGCCTCACCCCCCGCCACAAGGCGACCCCAACCGCTGGCCCCCACAGGGCCGGACCCAGAGCCGCCCCCACCGCAGAGCAGCCCAGTCCCGCACCATGGGAAACCACAAAGAACCCGCAACCACCAGTCACTCCCGGCCATTTCTCAACCCCCAAAGCAACGAGGTCACAGTCCTCCACCTACACTAAGTGATGGAACTAAGCACAGGGGACCAGAGGGAATGAGATTCAGCTAAATAGTTCTTTGAGGAGGCAGACATTGTCTCACTACTGATGTGGTCAACTAAGAGATTCCTAAACTGCTGAATACACAGATTATTTTTGTTTTTCCAGTTCACGAGGATAGTTTTCTTTGTGATGCATAATGCTGTGCGTATCATGTGTGCAGAGTTAATTACCATATTAATGTCACCCAAGTCACCTAGTAGACCTAGTATAGTGCGGGGATTGTAGGAATATTACATTTAAACCATGTTGACATGTCCACACATACCTGAAGCCAGAACCTGCGGACAGGTGTGCAGGACCACAAGGCATGGAGATAGTTGTCAGGTGTGTTTTCATTGTAGTGTGGGCAGATGTTTGATTGTGACAGACCCATCCTGAACATCCTTTGTCCTGTATAATGAGTTCTATGCAGAATTTTGAATTGTATTAGTTGCATATTTGAATTTTTAGTCATTTTAAAGGTGTTCAAACATATTTGTGACCATTTATCTTTATTAAAGTTACTGGATAAGTCACCCTCCCATTTTGAAGTTGGAAGACAGATTGAGTCTTCTAGTTTAGATAATAGTCTATATGTTTTTGATAATAGCTTTGGGGCATTGAGATTCATGAATTCTGCCACCCTAATAGGTAGCTGTAAGTTTAATTGATTAATGGTATATTTTTTACATATAATAGATTTAAGCTGGTGATATTCTAAAAATGTTTTGCTACTGATTCCATATTGTGAAGTGAGAATAATAAATGACAAGAAGTTTCCATTTTCTGTTATATGTTCTAACTGTTTTATTCCTTTATTTTTCCATTGAGTGAAATTAATCAGCTTTTTGTTTTGCAGGATGTCGGGGTTGTTCCAGAGGGGTGTAAACTTACATGGAAAAAGTGAGGATTTGGTTATTTTTAGAAAATCCCACCAGAATCCCAACTGTTAACTAAATTATCTTTTATGGCAGTTTTATGGATATAACATGATCTAGTGAGAAAACAGGAAAATTAAAGCACATACCAAGTCAGTAGAGCCACGGAGTGATGTCCGGGTCGCGGTACAGCTGTCCATTAATAAATAATTTATCCACCGCGATGACAGCGCGAGCACCTTCAGCGATCAATTTCCTCCTGATGGGAAACAGGACTCTCCGTCGGTCCAGAATCTCTCTGGGATATTGGTCGTTTACTCCAAAGTTCGTTCCCTTCAGTTCGCGGCCCTGGTTCTTCACCTGCTCCTTCTGTTTGAAGCTGACGAACTTCGCTACAATAGGTCTTGGTCTGCTGGACCCGGGTTTCCTCCCGCCAAGCCGATGGACTCTGTGAAAGGAGATGTTTTTCACCGTTTCCTCCGGGAGCTTCAGGTGGATTTTGATGAAGTTTTTCACCGTGGTCTCGGGGTCCTCCTCCGTCTGCTCTGGAATCCCTGCAAACACCAGGTTCTCTCTCATGCTCCGCGCCTGCAGATCGATCACCGTTTCCTTCATCTTCTTATTTTCCTCCGAGAGACGGGTCAAGCCCTCGGTGAGGGATTTTACCGACTCTCTGAGACCAGCATTTTCTACAGCCAGAGTTTCCACCTGCTTCTGGCTGAATTCTAGTGATTCACGTAGCGCCTGGAACTCCTTGTAGAGAATTTCTACCAGACTCAAACGCACATCAAAACTACCGAGTTTCTTATCTATAGAGATCAGAACATCTGTTGAGTCGTTCCCCGGTGGTGAAATAGCTCCAGGTGAATCCTCATTTCGCTGTCTCTTGGACTTGGATGAGGTGGAGGGGGTGGAGGTGTTGTTTGGTTTCCCCATGACGATTCTGTCGCTCTTGTTACCGTTCGTATTATTCATCTCTTTGATTTGTCATCAGTTTTCCTCCTGCGGCCACGTCCAGGGAGGTTGGCTACAGTCCCATGGATCTTACATTTCTGAATAATATGTACAGCTGTAGCCACAGGAACATCAAGCTGCTTGGAGATGGTCTTATAGCCTTTACCTTTAACATGCTTGTCTATAATTTTCTTTCTAATCTCCTGAGACAACTCTTTCCTTTGCTTCCTCTGGTCCATGTTGAGTGTGGTACACACCATGTCACCAAACAGCACAGTGACTACCTGTAGCCTATATATAGGCCCACTGACTGGTTACAAGCTTGTAGACACCTGTGATGCTAATTAGTGGACACACCTTGGATTAACACGTCCCTTAGGTCACATTATTTTCAGTCTTTTCTAGGGGTGCCATCATTTTTGTCCAGGCCTGTTTCATGAGTTTATTTTTTAAATAATTCTGTTGAAACATGGTTGAAAAGCAACGTCTGACTTTCATTGGTTAAATTTCATAGAATTTTTATTTATTACTTTAGTCAGATTCAAGTTATTTCTGACCATTGTGAGTTTTTCTTTCATTAACCGAAGGGAACCAACAGTTTTGACCACGTCTGTTAGTCTTTAGGTTCAGCCAGTAAACAACAGTCAGTAAACAGTAAACAACAGGCTGGTCCTGGGAACCAGGAAGCACTGTGGTTTGAGTTTACCAGGTCGTTCCTAGGAATCTTCCAGAAGGATGCCAAGACACTCGCGACACTCGGTTACTGTGACCCTCAATGTCTGCAACAGGCTCGTCACTATGACAACAGAGACAGATGAGGATCATCATCTTCATCATCATTTAGTTATTCAGGCTCATCCTTCCTCCTGTCCTACCTCTCTAAGCTCCACAGCTTCACCGTCCCGTCAGCTGCACATGAGGCCAAGCTGACATCTGATTGGTCAAGAGAAACTCCAGCCTGTGGACGGAAGACAATGGCTCCCACATTGGTGTTGTGACCTACAGCCAATTAGGAGACAGTGAGAAAGAGGGGGCAGAGTCTTAGTTAAAGAGGAATAACACGTTCAACATTTCCACCAACAACTAAACATGAAACCTAGGCTCACTACAGTTGTCATTCTCATGTCATTATTTAAATTTGTTTACATAAACACTAATGTAAACAACAGGATGTGTGAAGCTCCGCCCACCTCTAAGTGTACGAATCAGGTTGCAGTCAGGAATGGACCACAGCTTACACAGACCACTCCTGGGGGATAGCATTTTAGCATTAGCATAATTATAACAGCAGTGTGTCGCTCCAAGCTAAAACATTCATGCTAATGTCTGGGTGGGCAGGGCTTGTTACCAGGATGCGGTGGCCAGCATTCTGGAGTCTGGGCTGAAGTGGCAGAAGCTGATTGGTCGATCGTCTCCGATCTGACTGCAGAAGTTATTCAGGTTCTGAAGAGGAAGAGGAGATGAAGATGATTTCGGAGCTGACATCATGTGGAGCCATGTTTGTTTCTCAGACTGATGTTTACATTCTGACATCTGATGAATTTGCTGTGCTGACATTGTTGATTTTCCTCCGGATGATAGCATTTGTCATGGTGTTTATGTTGGTGTTTATTGTGTTGTTTATGTGTTGACACTCCGGACCATGTCAGTTTTTCCATGTTTATGCTGTATGTTTACGTCCTGGGGTTCTTAAATGACTGTACTTTTCTAGTTCACCAATCAGAGCGCATCTACACCCACCCTCCTGTCACATGCATTCATGCCCCGACAGAGTTCAGTATCTTGCCCAAGGACGCTGCAGGAATCGACCCACCGACTTTCCGACTGGTGGACAACCACTCGTCCTCTGAGCTACAGCTGACCCCGCCCTTGTCTCACCCTCAGGCTCTTGTGAAGCTCCTGTTGGCGAATCGTCCTGGTTGCCTCGGTAACATCCTTCTGAGCGCGGGCCTCCTCCAAACGCCTCATCGCCCTGATAGACCAATCAGAGCAGGAGAATGTGAGTGCTAGCCAATGAAAAAGCTGGAGATTGCTGGACGCCTAACGATTCCTGCTGCAGAGTTCTGAATGATTATTAATGAGGACACACAACATTCAGATTGTTTTATTTATTAGTTTAATGGGGACAGGTTAACGAACAACATGACGGCTTCATTTTTTTTTTTTTGCCGACAATAGTCGACGGCTAAATTCGTTGTCGACTATTTTTATTGTCGACTATTGTCAACAGCGTCGACTAATCGTTGCAGCCCTAGTCCCAACATGTGGACCGAAGCTTCCTCCACATCAGGAACGTCGACTGTTTGTCCTCCAAACACAAAGAAAACTAAGCAAAGATTCCTTTTGTTTTTGTGGACGTGAGTGGGGACTTCTAGTGGCTTCTTCTCAACACATCAGCCGGGCCGAACTTTCTTCTTGTGGGGTTCTGAGAAGTGTGACTGGTCGGACATTTGAGGTGGGCGTGGTTAACGTGGAAAAGAGTGAAGCCGAAAATTGTCACATCCACTTTCTCGTTGATCCGAATCTGAACAGATCGTTCTAATGAACAGATGATGGAGGTGGTCAGAAAAAGGAAAACATATGCAACACACGTGGTAATAAACAACACGGACACCACTACGTGTTCAACCTCGCCGTGCCGAAGTTCTCGCTTCCCTCTGGGTCCGTCCAGGGCCGAGACAACATAAAAGGGACCACCGCGCCGGGGATTTAATACCAGGACATTTTATTCTGGGCGTAGAACAGAATTAATGCTGGATTTTTTATCCCGACGTTCCGTTTACGATATTTTATCCTGGACATAGAACAGAATTACTGCTGGATTTTATATCCCGATGTTACGTTTACGATATTTTATCCTGGACGTAAAACAGAATCAATGCTGGATTTTATATCCCGACGTTACGTTTCGATATTTTATCCTGGACGTAGAATAGAATTAATGCTGGATTTTATATCCTGACATTAAGTTTACGATATTTTATCCTGTAAGTAGAACAGAATTACTGCTGGATTTTATATCCCTACGTTAAGTTTACGATATTTTATCCTGTAAGTAGAACAGAATTACTGCTGGATTTTATATCCCTACGTTACGTTTACGATATTTTATCCTGTAAGTAGAACAGAATTAATGCTGGATTTTATATCCCGACGTTACGTTTACGATATTTTATCCTGGACGTAGAACAGAATTAATGCTGGATTTTATATCCCAACATTATGTTTACGATATTTTATCCTGTAAGTAGAACAGAATTACTGCTGGATTTCATATCCCGACGTTCCGTTTACGATATTTTATCTTGGACGTAGAACAGAATTGCTGCTGGATTTTATATCCCGACGTTACGTTTACGATACTTTATTCTGTCAGTAGAACAGAATTACTGCTGGATTTTATATCCCAACATTATGTTTACGATATTTTATCCTGTAAGTAGAACAGAATTAATGCTGGATTTTATATCCCGACGTTACGTTTACGATATTTTATCCTGGACGTAGAACAGAATTAATGCTGGATTTTATATCCCAACATTATGTTTACGATATTTTATCCTGTAAGTAGAACAGAATTACTGCTGGATTTTATATCCCGACGTTCCGTTTACGATATTTTATCTTGGACGTAGAACAGAATTGCTGCTGGATTTTATATCCCAACATTACGTTTACGATACTTTATTCTGTCAGTAGAACAGAATTACTGCTGGATTTTATATCCCAACATTATGTTTACGATATTTTATCCTGGACGTAGAACAGAATTAATGCTGGATTTTATATCCTGACATTAAGTTTACGATATTTTATCCTGTAAGTAGAACAGAATTACTGCTGGATTTTATATCCTGACGTTCCATTTACGATATTTTATCCTGGACGTAGAACAGAATTAATGCTGGATTTTATATCCTGACATTAAATTTACGATATTTTATCCTGTAAGTAGAACAGAATTACTGCTGGATTTTATATCCCGACGTTCCGTTTACGATATTTTATCTTGGACGTAGAACAGAATTGCTGCTGGATTTTATATCCCGACGTTACGTTTACGATACTTTATTCTGTCAGTAGAACAGAATTACTGCTGGATTTTATATCCCGACGTTACGTTTACGATATTTTATTCTGTCAGTAGAACAGAATTACTGCTGGATTTTATATCCTGACGTAACGTTTACGATACTTTATTCTGTAAGTAGAACAGAATTACTGCTGGATTTTATATCCTGACGTTACGTTTACGATATTTTATCCTGGACGTAGAACAGAATTAATGCTGGATTTTATATCCTGACATTAAATTTACGATATTTTATCCTGTAAGTAGAACAGAATTACTGCTGGATTTTATATCCCGACGTTCCGTTTACGATATTTTATCTTGGACGTAGAACAGAATTGCTGCTGGATTTTATATCCCGACGTTACGTTTACGATACTTTATTCTGTCAGTAGAACAGAATTACTGCTGGATTTTATATCCCGACGTTACGTTTACGATATTTTATTCTGTCAGTAGAACAGAATTACTGCTGGATTTTATATCCTGACGTCACGTTTACGATACTTTATTCTGTAAGTAGAACAGAATTACTGCTGAATTTTATATCCCGACGTTACGTTTACGATATTTTATTCTGTCAGTAGAACAGAATTACTGCTGGATTTTATATCCCAACATTATGTTTACGATATTTTATCCTGTAAGTAGAACAGAATTACTGCTGGATTTTATATCCCGACGTTCCGTTTACGATATTTTATCTTGGACGTAGAACAGAATTGCTGCTGGATTTTATATCCCGACGTTACGTTTACGATACTTCATTCTGTCAGTAGAACAGAATTACTGCTGGATTTTATATCCCAACATTATGTTTACGATATTTTATCCTGGACGTAGAACAGAATTAATGCTGGATTTTATATCCTGACATTAAGTTTACAATATTTTATCCTGTAAGTAGAACAGAATTACTGCTGGATTTTATATCCTGACATTAAGTTTACGATATTTTATCCTGTAAGTAGAACAGAATTACTGCTGGATTTTATGTCCTGACGTTACGTTTACGATATTTTATTCTGTCAGTAGAACAGAATTACTGCTGGATTTTATATCCTGACGTTACGTTTACGATATTTTATTCTGTCAGTAGAACAGAATTACTGCTGGATTTTATATCCTGACGTTACGTTTACGATATTTTATTCTGTCAGAACAGAATTACTGCTGGATTTTATATCCCGACGTTACGTT
Source organism: Melanotaenia boesemani (assembly GCF_017639745.1). NCBI lineage: Eukaryota > Metazoa > Chordata > Actinopteri > Atheriniformes > Melanotaeniidae > Melanotaenia > Melanotaenia boesemani. The sequence goes on from NC_055700.1 coordinate 199,464, forward strand.
TACGATATTTTATTCTGTAAGTAGAACAGAATTACTGCTGGATTTTATATCCTAACTTTGGTAATGAAGTTCAAAGGAAAGAAAAGTGATACCAAGATGGCCGAGGGAGACTTCCTGTTCAGGTTTTGGCACATCTTACCTCTGGTTGGTTTGTTTGGACTTACCGTGGCAGAGAGTATCTGGCCAACCACAGCCGAGCTTCCCTCAGGGAGGCGGAGCCTTCATGGTACCACGTCTGTTGGCACTGTGATGGGTCAGAGAAAAGATCAACAACAGCCTTCCAGTGATTGAGTTTAGATCCGTATTTTATCTACAAATTGTCTAGATTATTTAGATTCTGATAATAGTAATAATAATAACAACAACAATAATATTATAATTAGTAGTAGTAGTAGTAGTAGTAGTAGTAGTAGTAGGCTAGACAAGTTTATTTCATGTCCAGGACAATTTGAAGTTCTTTACATTAAACTTTAAATCATTACAGGTGGAGCAAAGGAAGCATTAAGAATAGGGATGTATCGATACCGATACTGATATCGGTATCGGCCCGATATCATGTGCATGTACTTGTACTCATCATTCAGAAAAGTGTTCCGATACTACATCCGATACCAGTAGCATAGGAATAGAAGTATATGGTTGCGCTAACACACTCCAGTCCAGTGAGGGGCGGCAACACGCCATGAAACAGACATAGACCAGGTAAAAAAGACATACCGATAGCACTTTAAGGAGGGCAGAGCACATTTCCTGCAACACTCAAATGGAAAAGGAGGCGCTATGTCCGCTGTATGGAAGTATTTCGAAGTGACCGAAGGTGACAAAACTAAAGCTAACTGCAAATTATGTTCAGCAAAGCTGTCAAGAGGAGGAACAAATTCAAGGACCTTTAACACAAGCAATTTAATAAAACATCTAAAAAATCATCACTGTGCCGAGTACAGAGAGTTTTCTAGCAGCGGGAAACAGCACCAACCAACTCTACAGCAAACCGTGGAAAAGCGGGAGAAGATGTCGAGGGACAACGTGCGTGCAGTGAAAATAACCGAGGCTCTTACCCAGTACATTGCTCTCGATAATCAGCCGTTGTCTGTTGTTGACAACATGGGATTTCGACGCCTTCTTGCCGTACTGGAGTCAAGGTATGACATCCCTAGCCGTCACCATATTACTGACACCGTGTTGCCAAAACTACATGACTTTGTGAAGAGGCACATCCACAGCCTGTTACAAGACATTTCAGCCGTTAGCTTCACAACTGATATCTGGACCAGCAGTGTTAGCCCCGTGTCCCTCATCAGCTAAATTGCACAGTGGATTGACAGAGATTTTACATCACAGAGAGTCGTCTTGCATGCAAAACAATTTAGGGGTTCACACACTAGTCAAGCCATCGCAGGTGTGTTTGATGACATGCTTCAGACACGGAGGATCCCTAAAACTTCTGTTCATGTTGTGCTGCGTGATAACGCCAAAAATATGATAAAAGCCATGAATGACGCTGGACTCCCAAGCTTGCCATGTGTCACACACACGCTCCAGTTGGCGGTTCACGAAGGCCTGTTGGCACAGAGGAGTGTTTTGGATGCTGTCTCAGTCGGACGGAAAATAGTTGGACATTTCAAACACTCTGCTTTAGCCTGGTCCCGCCTCGAAGACATTCAGGGGCAGCTCAACCAACCAATTAAACGACTCCAGCAGGATGTGCAAACCCCCTGGAATAGCACGTTCTATATGCTGCAGTCTCTCGTGGAGCAGAAGAGGGCTCTGGGAATATACGGGTCTGAACACCAGCTTCCCGACAATCTCACCGCTCACCAGTGGGCGCTTTTGGAAAAGACTGTTACTGGCTCCATTTGAGGAGTTGACACGAAAAGTGAGTTCCTCAGATTCATTGGCATCAGATGCCGTTCCTGCTGTGACTGTGCTTCTCAGACTCTTAAACAGAGAAACGGACGAGGATCATGGCATCAAAACAATGAAGCTTAGCTGCAGCTGTCAAGAGGCGCTTCATTGACACAGAGACAAACCCACTCTACTGCATCTCTACACTACTCTACTGGACGATAAAACATGGCGCTGTGCGAGCAGCTGCGTGCTACGGCGGCTCTGCCTTCTCTATTCCTTTTTTTAGTGTTTTATATGGTTTTTAGACGTGGTTTTCTTTTTTCCTTTACAGTAGTCAGTACCAGGTGCAATTCTGCACATGGGAAACCTACTTTTATTGTTTTTCTATTTGGATTTCTGCTTCTTTTGGCACTTTTCCAAACTTCGGCGGGGGACACCTTTGGTTTCAGCCACGGCTCCATTGTTTACACCAGGGACCAGCTGTTAGCTCTGAGCGGCACTGCTCTTCTCTACGCGGAGAAGCCGGAGATTCCCGCGGAGATACGGAGAAAAAGAAGAGGCTGCAGAGCAGGAAGAAAGCTCCAGGAGAGGAAACGGAGGTACAGGCCATATTTACCCTCCGTGATTATGGGAAACGCTCGTTCCCTCTCTAACAAGACCGAGGAGCTCACGCCGCTGACCCGGCTACAGCGGGAGTTCAGGGAATGTAGCCTCATGTGTCTAACGGAGACGTGGCTGAATGGACTTATTCCGGACTCTGTGGTTTCCCTGGATGGATTTAAACTTTCGCGCGCGGACAGGAGTGCGGCGGAGAGTGGTAAGAGGAAAGGCGGGGGACTCTCGGTGTATGTCAACGAGAGATGGTGCAACCCGGCGCACGTCTGTGTAAAGGAACAGCTCTGCACCAGGGACATTGAGTTACTCGCTGTGGGTATGCGGCCGTATTACCTCCCGAGGGAGTTTTCACACGTTATACTGTTTAATGTGTACATCCCTCCCTCGGCTGATGCAGCAGCTGCTTGTGAGCTGCTCCACAGCGCAGTGACTCGGATGCAGACTCGCCACCCGCAGTCCCTCCTGCTCATCAGCAGGGATTTCAATCACACCTCGCTCTCTGCCACTCTCCCTACTTTCGTCCAGTACGTGAAGTGCCACACCAGGGAGAACAAGACGCTGGACCTACTGTATGCTAATGTGAAGGACGCATACACCTCCACCCCCCTCCCCCCGCTTGGACGCTCTGATCACAACCTCGTACATCTGCTCCCTGAATACACACCCAGGGTGAGAAGACAGCTGGCACAGAAGAAGTCTGTGAAAGTGTGGACCGATGAGGCCAATGAGAGACTGAGAGACTGTTTCCAAACCACAGACTGGGAGACACTCTGCAGCTCTCATGGAGAGGACATTGATGGCCTGACCCACTGCATCACAGACTACATCAACTTCTGTGTGGAGAACACTGTGCCAACCTGGAGGGTGCGGTGTTTCTCCAACAACAAACCCTGGGTGACCCCTGAGCTTAAAGTCCTGCTGAACCAGAAAAAGAGGGCTTTCATTTCAGGGGACAGAGAGGAGCAGAGGAGAGTTCAGCATGAACTCCAGTACAAGATCAGGCGAGCCAAGGACAGCTACAGGAAGAAGCTGGAGGAGCAGCTGGAGCAGAAGAACACACGGGACGTGTGGAGAGGGCTGAAGGAGATCTCTGGATTTGGACAGAGTGGTGCCAGAGGGACAGCTGATGGAGACCAGCGCTGGGCCAATGATTTAAATCTGTTTTTTAACAGATTTGATTCTAACCCCACTCCCTCTGCCCCCCCTCCCTCCTCTTTACACATTCTCAGTCCAGCGTCTACCATCACCTTCCCCCGACCACCTTCATCTTCACCTCCACTTTCACCTACCCCCCATCTCCACTCCACACCAATGGACTCGACCACCAGCCCCCCACTGCCCTCCATCTCCCCCCTCTCCTTTACATCGGCCCAGGTGAGGAGAGAACTGAGGCGGCTGAAGAACAGGAAAGCTGCAGGACCCGACGGCATCAGCCCCAGGCTGCTCAGGACCTGTGCAGACCAGCTCTGTGAGGTGCTCAGGTACATCTTTAACCTGAGCCTCAGCCTGGAGAAGGTCCCTGTCCTGTGGAAGACCTCCTGTGTGGTTCCGGTTCCTAAGATATCACACGCGAAGGAACCGAACCATTACAGACCCGTCGCCTTGACCTCCCACCTGATGAAGACCATGGAGAGGCTCATCCTCGGTCACCTCCGCTCCGTGGTGTGCACCGCGATGGACCCGCTGCAGTTTGCCTACAGGCCAAACATCGGGGTGGATGATGCTGTCATCTACCTACTGCACAGGGCGCTGGCTCACCTGGAGACCGCTGGGAGCGTCGTGAGAGTCATGTTTTTTGACTTCTCCAGTGCGTTTAACACCATCCAGCCGGTGCTGCTGCAGGGGAAGCTGGAAGGAGCTGGAGTGGATGGAAAGTTAGCCGCGTGGACCATCGACTACCTCACCAACCGGCCACAGTACGTGCGTCTGCAGAACTGTGTGTCTGAGGTGGTAGTCTGCAGCACGGGGGCCCCTCAGGGAACAGTGCTCTCACCGTTCCTCTTCACCCTTTACACCTCGGACTTCACCTATAACACCAGCAGCTGTCATCTCCAGAAGTTTCTCTGACGACTCAGCCATTGTGGGCTGTGTGTCTGAGGGGAACGAGCTGGAGTACCGGTCAGTCATCAGGGACTTTGTGGACTGGTGTGAGCGCAACCACCTGTGCTTAAACACCAGCAAGACCATGGAGATGGTGATTGACTTCCGGAGAAGGACACTACCCCACACACCGGTGAACATCCAGGGGAAGGAGATTGACCGGGTGGACAGTTTCAAGTACCTGGGTGTTCACCTCAACAATAAACTGGACTGGTCACACCACACAGACGCCCTGTACAAGAAGGGCCAGAGTCGCCTCCACCTCCTGAGGAGACTGAGGTCCTTTGGAGTATGCAGGCCTCTGCTAAGGACATTTTATGACTCTGTGGTAGCCTCTGCTGTCCTCTACGCCGTTGTCTGCTGGGGAGCGAGCAGCACCGACCGGGACAGGAAGAGACTGAACAAGCTGGTCAGGAGGGCCAGCTCTGTCCTGGGCTGCGGGCTGGACTCTGTGGAGGAGGTGGGTGAGAGGAGGATGTTGGCCAAGCTCACATCCATCATGGACAACACCTCTCACCCACTGCACCAGACTGTGGGGGGGCTGAGCAGCTCCTTCAGCAGCAGACTGAGACACCCTCAGTGTAGGAGGGAGCGCTACCGCAGGTCCTTCATCCCCACTGCTGTCAGACTGTACAACTTACCTGTATAGTCATAATACTGTGCAATATTTATTTATATTTTACTGTGCAATACCCCCCCATTATCAATGTCAATATTCTTCATATCCCACCATCACCATGTAAATATGTATATAGTCTGTGAGGTTGTTGTTATATTTTGTTTTATTTTATGTATGGATGTAGTGTGTGTGTGTGTATGTATATATATATATATGTATATATATATATATATATATATATATATATATATATATATAATGTATGTGTGTATGTATGTATGTATGTGTGTATGTATGTATATATATGTATGTATATATATATATATATGTATATATATATATATATATATATATCTTTATATTATAACGGTACATATTTTTGCTTTTCTTAGACTTGTAAATAATTTCTATTGCACTTTCTTGCTGTGATGCATGTTCACCTTATTTTGCCTCTCTGTACTTTATTCTATAACAAGAGCTGCTGTAACAAGTGAATTTCTCCACTGTGAGATAATAAAGTCTAATCTAATCTAATCTAATCTACTTGATCCGAGGTAGAATGTGTGTTTATCTGTTACTGTGTGTGAGTATCATCAAAAGGAAACTTTTACAGTTTAAACAAGTTAAAATATTTTAAAATCTAAGTCGAAGAATATAATTACATTGATGCATTGAGAATTACAATTAACACACTCCATTAATTTAATTTAAGCCAGCTGAAGCTTGAGTGTTCTTACTGAAATGTAACTGATATTTACTAACAACTTGAAAAACTTAAATGTAAATGGTTAAATATTTTGTTTTCACTGTTTCAGATACTAAGATGTTTTTTTCTCAGACATCAGTGGTGCTGCAGGGGCCAAGGAAATGCTGAAGCTGGAGCTGCAGAGGATGTCGAAAAGAGGCAGAGGAAGAACATGGCGAGCCACCTCCCAGGAAGCCTCGCAAGGCACAACCAGCAGCAGTCTGGACAGTGTGTTTGAAGAAATAGTAGATCAGCAAGAATCAACAACAGTGTGCTGTGCACCGGTGGGTGCTGCTATTCAGCTGGAGAAACCACAACTGCACGTGAAGAAAATCCGCTACAGTACTGGGGGGTTAATAAAGTGTGGTTCCCCGCTTTGGCTCAAGTATCACAGAGAAACCTCTCAGCACCATGCAGCAGGGTGGAAAGTGTCAGTGTCTCACATTGTAGATGAAAACCAAAATAACTTTTCATTAAAAAAATCTGCCTCTCACTTTTTTAAAAGTGGCTTAGTCCTCACAGGCAATAGTTACAGAAAATGTCATTTCAGTTGTTCTGCCACCATTTTATGTTGGTATCGTTTAAGAGCTTCAGTGTGTTTGAGTGAAAGGTTTGGCAACGCTGTTTTAAAACCTTGAATTTTAAAATGTGCCAGTTTTCTTACACTGAAAGCTAGATCTTTGTTATATAATGCACACATATAGTTGTATTTGGGTAAAATGTACCGAAAGAAAATAAAAAATGTTTCATTCTTAGATCTGTAATGTCATTTATTAATGCTCGTATTGGTACTCAGTATTGGCAAGTTAACTCAATAAGAAAGGATGTCGTTTACTACAACCTAATGAAACTTACACATTTATAACGGCAATAATGACCATAGTGACTATAATGTTCACATAAACATATTTGGTTTCAGCAAATATCAGTATTGGCAGATATCCAAAATTCAGATATCGGTATCGGATCGGAACCCCAAAAAAGCAGGTCGGTGCATCCCTAATTCAGAAGCAGTAAAAGCAGCAACTAAACCATAAACTACAATAAACCAGAGCAGCTAAAGTCAGCAGCTGATTTCCTGCTGAGACGATGAGAAAAGAAATGTTGAACCTGAATTTAAAGAAAGTTTCATCTCCACTGCAGCAGAATTGCTACATGCTACTGCTCCAGGTTTACTCTGGACCCTGGCCTGGTCTGGACTCTGGTCTGGACTAGTTGACCAGAGTCTTTGAAACTCAGAGCTCTGCTAGGTTTATATTCTCTGAACATATAACAGATGTATTCTGGGCCTAAACCATTCTGGGATGTAAACCATCAGAAGGATTTAAATCTGTTCTGTGACTGACTGGAAACCAGTGCAAACTGGAAATGAAACCAGTATAAACTAGAAACCAGCACAAACTGGAAATGAAACCAGTATAAACTAGAAACCAGTATAAAGATGTTAAACTGGTGTGATGTGTTCAGATCTCTTAGTCCTGGTTAAAACTCTAGCAGGAGAGCTGCAGATGTTTAATGTTCTTTTTAGGAAGTCCTGTTAAAAGACCATTACAGTAATCCAGTCTACTGGAGATGGATCATGGAGGAGGTTCTCTTGGTCTTTCTGGGAGACTAAACTTTTAATTCTGTTGATGTTTCTGAGCTGGTAAAAAGCTTCTTAGTGAAGCTTTGATGTGGCTGCTGAAAGTCAGGTCTGAGTCTATCAACACTCCAAGGTTACGAACTTGGTTGGTGGTTTTAAGAGCCCGAGTCTCCAGGTGTTTACTCTTGTCCCTGCCCACCCACAGAAAAGAGGAAACCGCATTGGGCGGGGCCTCCGGTAGTACCTGACAATCAGTTGTATTGACAACACTACTGCCCAGTACTACGACGTACTACAGACCTCGTCCTGGGATCTCCTGGCTCGCTCCTCATCCTTCCTGGACTTCTTCAGGGCATCCGGACCAACCACGGACAGAACACTGCGCAGCCTGGACAAAAAAATCAGATGAGAACGGTTGAGACCAGATCAGACCAAAACAAGTCAGACCAGTTCATATAGTCAGACAGCATCAAAACGAGTAAGACTGGATCAAACCGAGTCAGACCGGATCAAACCGAGTCAGACCGGATCAAACCAAATCAAACTTAATCAGACCGGAACAAACTGGATCAAACCGAGTCACACTAAGTCAGACCAGGTCAAATTATGTCAGACCGATTCAGACCAGGTCAAACCAAGTCAGACCGGATCAAACAGAGTCAGACCAGAGCAGACCAGATCAAACCGAATCAGACCGGATCAAACTGGGTCAGCCCAATCAGACTGAATCAAACCGAATTTGACCAGAACAAACCGAATCAGACCAGATCAAACAGAGTCAGACCGGATCAAACAGAGTCAGAGCAGAGCAGACTAGATCCGACCGAAACAGACCAAATCAAACTGAATCAGACCGGATCAAACCAAGTCAGACCGGATCAAACTAGATCAAACCAAGTCAGGCCAGGTCAGACTGGATCAAACAGAGTCAGACTGGATCAAACCAAGTCAGCCCAGGTCAAACCGAATTTTACCAGAACAAACTGAATCAGATCGGATCAAACCAAGTCAGACCAGGTCATACCGGATCAAACCAAGTCAGACCAGGTCATACCGGATCAAACTGAGTCCGACTGAGTCAGACCGGATCAAACCGAGTCAGACCGGATCAAACCGAATCAGAAAGGACCAAATGAAGCCAGACCAGGTCAGATCGGTTCAAGCCACGTTAGAGTGGAACAAACCAAGTCAGAACAGATCAAACCAAATTTGACCAGAACAAACCGAATCAGACAGGATCAAACCAAGTCACACCAGGTCAGACCGGATCAAACCGATTCAGACCAGATCAAACCGAGTCAGACCGGATTTAAACAGAGTCAGACTGGATCAAACCGAGTCAGACCGAGTCAGACCAGATCAAACCAGGTCAGACTATGTCAGACCAGATCAAACCGAGTCAGACCGGATCACACCAAGCCAGACTAGGTCAGACAGGATCAAAATGAGTCAGACCAGGTCAGACCTGATCAAACAGAGTCAGACTGGATCAAACCGAGTCAGACCGAGTCAGACCAGATCAAACTTGGTCAGACTATGTCAGACCAGATCAAACCGAGTCAGACCGGATCACACCAAGCCAGACTAGGTCAGACAGGATCAAAATGAGTCAGACCAGGTCAGACCTGATCAAACAGAGTCAGACCGGATCAAAATGAGTCAGACCGAGTCAGACCAGATCAAACCAGGTCAGACTATGTCAGAGCAGATCAAACCGAGTCAGACCGGATCAAACCAGGTCAGACTATGTCAGACCAGATCAAACCGAGTCAGACCGGATCACACCAAGCCAGACTAGGTCAGACCAGATCAAACAGAGTCAGACCGAGTCAGACTGGATCAAACCGAGTCAGACCAGGTCAGACCAGATCAAACTGAGTCAGACCAGACCAAACCGATTCAGCCCAGGTCAAACAGGTTCAGATTTCAGGTCCATCGTATTGGTTTTTATTGATTGTTTTATTGATGGACTCCATCTCTCACCTCTCCCGACGGTCAGCTGGTCCCTCTCCAAACAACGTGATTGGCTCCCCCAGCGCGCGGAGGCCGGCCTTCACTTCGGCGTCATCGGTGGACACGGTGATCTGTCTGGCTCGGCGGCGCCGCTCAAACTCAGCGAGCGCCTCCTGCTGTCGTTCACTGACCCGCTCCTCCATCTCCAGGGTCTCGCCTGCAGATAATCATGGGAAATAAGAGTCATGCACCATCGCCATCACCTTCCTGCTGTTACCATGGACACGTTGGTCCAGCAGGCAACTTGTGAAGCCAGACGTCACATGAACAGCTGTGTCACATGACTGAGACACCTGTTGACCCACCTGAGGAGATGTTGATGTTTCCCGCTTTGATGCCCGCCTTCACCGCATCACTTCCTGTTGACGCACTGCTCCCCATCTCCGAGCTTAGACGCTCCCGCTCCTTCTCCTCTAGGCTGCCGTAGAAAACCCGACTCTTCTTCATGGCTGGCACCACGTCCTCCTCATCAGACATGTTTACGCCTTCTTCTTCTGCTGTAAAACATGCAGCTGATGTCTCATCCAAATGTACAAAAGCCACGTTTCCATGGCAACGGCTGCTTCACAGACAGGTAAAGAATTGGAGGTTATTTTAAACTGAGGGCATGAAAGTCATGTTAAAGGCTGACTAATCGATGGATCGGCCAAGCAGCAGCCACTTGATGGGGATAAGGGGTGGGAGCAGGGTGCGAACCACAGGGGAGCTGGGGGAGCTATAGCTCCCCTTAATGAAACATGAGCTCCCCTAGAAACAGGATTTATGAAATGTTGGGGGAGCTATATAATATTGACAATAAAATGTATGCTGATTGCTCACAAATTCACTGTAGCCTAAAGTATGACTATGGATGCTGTAATTATTGTGACCACTGAAGCGTGGCGGCGCTCCAAGTTAAACTTCCTGTAGATCTACGTTAAATGCAAAATAAAAGAAGTAAATGCGTAAAAGGTAAGGTAAGACCTGCTTTAACTATTTACAATATGGGAAACTATCATTGCTCATTATATTGTGTATGGCAAGCATCGCTATGTATGTGTGTGATATGTGGGTAATATTAACTATGTAAGTTGATCTTCGCAAAAAAAGTGGTAAAAAAATTTTTTGCAAGGGACATTTGCACCTGTTATGTATTATTGTTGCATAAGAGTTGTTAACCATTATGTATTGGTACGCCTATGTTCTGTGGGGCAAGCTGTAATATCAGCTGGCATCATGTTCTTACTTGCCAGTTTGAGGTCGAGTCTACATTTTATTCACAAGAAACGTCCTGTAAAAACGGTTTCATTAATAAGGGATGAATGAGTTGAAACGACCCATGAACCCCACTAACTGGACTTCACATCCTAAACACTGCGCTCGCGAGGCGGCTGGCACGCGAGCAGCGGCGTGTCTGAACGTGGCATCTGGTCTCACCTGCTATTAATCCGTTACAACACCAGCGTGTCGTATCAGCAAACTTTCTCTGTTCACGAGGACATAACGTCGCGTGATTTCCCGGTTTTATACCGAGAAGAGCCGCTGCAAACCGGAGACACCGGGACAACCGCAGCGACACGCGTTACCAGGCTGCGCGCGCTCCCGCGGCCGTTTATCCGTTACAGGCAGACCGTCACTTTATAACACAACACCGGTTTCGGTACTTTCGTTGGAATTGATCCGGTTGGTTCTGGTTTCTTAGAACTTACCAACGGAGAAAAAAGATCACCGACGCCGCTCCGCTCTATGACCGGAAGTCCTCCTGCGTTTCTTCTTCTTCTTCTTCTTCTTCCTCTGGTTCTTCAGTTTACTGGCGGTCGGGGATGTGCACTACCGCCACCATCTGGTCGGGAGTGTGGACACACCGTTGAAGCGCATAAAAACTGAGGTCATGTTTTTACTTTCAGAGTTCTCCAGAACCAGCTCCACTTTCTGTCATTCTGCTTCATATGTGTACAGAAACTGTTCCACTGTCTCAGCTGCTTCACAGGGGTCTCATCCCCCAGCGTGACTCCGGTTTGACACAAATATAAATGTCTACATATGTCTTCTTAATATCTTTATGTATATGTGTATAGAGGCGGTGTGACCTAGTGGGTAGAGTGGTCATCCTGTAACCTGAGGGTTGCCGGTTCGATCCCGGCCCATCGAGTTCATGTCGAGGTTTCCCGGAGCAAGACACAGAACTCCTGATGGGTCGTGGTTAGCGCCTTGCATGGCAGCTTCCACCATCAGTGTGTGTGTGTGTGTGTGAATGTGATGTACATGTAAAGCGCTTTGGATAAAAGCGTTATATAAGTACAGACCATATTCATTTATATTGTATATTTGGGGGATCCCGAGGTGTTCCCGGGCCAGCACCAGGAGCAACGAACACAGAAGACCAGAGCGTCCCAGTTCTTCATCCTCATTGTAGATAGATAGATAGATAGATAGATAGATAGATAGATAGATAGATAGATAGATAGATAGATAGATAGATAGATAGATAGATAGATACTTTATTGATCCCGAGGGAAATTCAAGCATCCAGTAGCATATACATACATTAAAGGTTAGTACTTGACATTAGGGGTTAGTACTTAAGCATAACTAGACTAATTTAAAATTAAATAGAGGCAACGGTAGATAAAGAAGACCATTATCATGGTCTATGTACATATATACTGTACAGGTGATCAAGTATGTACATATATTGACAGTAGTAGCCAAACAAGGTGCATGAGTGAAAAAGTGCAGGATGTGCAAAAACTGCTGAAACAGTGTTTACAGAATGAGAAAAACAAATGTGCTTCCAAATGAGAAAAAGGCACATGTCCATAAAAACTATTCGGACTATGGTTGTGGTTGTGACCCCTGCGCCCTCAGCGAGATGTTGTACAGCCGGATGGCCCGGGGTACGAAAGAGTTTCTGAGTCTGTTGGTGGAGCAGGTCAGGGACAGTAGTCTGGGGCTGAACACACTCCTCTGCCTGCTCAGAGTTCTATGCAGAGGGTGAGAGGAGGAGTCCAGGATGGTCAGGGTCTTGTCCAAGGTCCTTTTTTCTGCCACTGAGACCAAAGAGTCCAGCTCTGTGCCCACCACAGATCCTGCCCTTCGGATCACTCTGTCCAGCCATGCTGCGTCCCTTTTCTTTATGCTGCCTCCCCAACACACCACAGCATAGAAAAGGACACTGGCCACCACAGTCTGGTAGAACATCAGCAGCAGTTTCTTGCAGATGTTGAAGGACCTCAGCCTCCTTAGAAAGTACAGACGGCTCTGTCCTTTCTTGTGTAGGAGTCATTTGTTGTTTTTGTGTCACTTGCGTTTTTTGGTTTGTATTATCACACTGGGTGGCAGTAAAGAGGCGCATCAGGTGTATTAAATGACAGCCACAGGTGATGTGGGTTTTTTTCTAATTAGTTTGGGTGTGGGAGAATGTCACAGTTTTTACCGCTTTCGTATTTTGTTATTGGCACCTTTTTATTTTGATCATAAACGTTACCAATTATCAACGCATACTATAACAGACAGGAAAATAAACGGGAACTTCACCCAACTTCGACAGCGGCCTTTGGATTGTTTATTGAAGCGCGTTACAAACGGATCTCTCCCCTCACCCAGCTGAGTGGCTAAATGCCATAGTCACTACACTCATCATCTTCTGAGATTGATCCGGGACATCATGAATCATCCATGTCCGGAATTCAGGATGATGAGTTTTTTACATTTATTTAATATACAGTATATCAGCCTTTATAAATATTGTATATGTCAATTTAAGTAACAAGTCAGACTAATGAATCAACAGTTAATAAATAAATGTTCAGAGAAAATGTTTATTTTTAAAGCACGACTTAACTTTAAAAGTTACACTAAGTTCTCAGTTTATTTACTTTATATTTTACAAACATCTGCTTTAGTTACTGGTGCTGCTGCTGCGTGGTTGTTTAACCAGTATCTCTTTAACTAAGTTAAGAGCAATAACTAAGTTGTGCATATGGTATTTTGTTATATATTTTCCTCAAATCACCCCAATGATATCAACAAATCATGGACCCAGGTTTCCCTTGCCCGGAAGTGGGTCACCGGGGCACCCCTCTGGAGCCAGGCACTCTACCTGACTTCTCTACCTTCTTCCTACAGGAGCTCTCCCAGTTTAACACCATTATTACAGATCTTCAGTTCTAAAAGCTTTGAAAACTACATTTATTTAGAAACAGATCTTATCTGTACAGATTATCTATTTACTTTACTCTCCCCGATACATGTATGTATACTTTGTACATATATGTACTTTTATACACCAATTGTCTTTAATGTCATTGTTGTCTACACCGCTGGCAAACACTTGTTGTTTTTGTATGTATTTGTTTAATTGTTAAAAATCTTTTTTAAAAAAACAGCGTCAGAGGCGACATCTACGTGTAAATATAAATAATAAAGATTTTATATTAAAATGAATCAGAATAAATAATAAAATGCTACTGTATATATCTATTTGCTCGCTACATGATTGGGCCTAATTGCTTTAACTTCCGGGTTAAATGTTCTTCTTCCGGTCGGTTCAAACGGAGGAAAACAGAAGCTAAACGGCAGAGAAAACCGCCCGGAACCAGCCGCCAGGACACCGAAACGCAGTTTGTTGTGAAGGTTCCGACCCGCTGCGGAGCTGCACGAGGAGCTTTCTGATTGGTCGAGGTAAACTGACGTTAGCTCACTAGCCTGTTAGCTTAGCCAGTTGACTACAGAGACCGAATCGGAACCGGTCCGTCTGGCTCGTTTCAGGACATGTAGCGGTGGAACCCAGTCGGTACCGGCCCACGGTCCCAGAACCTGCTGGTTCCAGAACCTTCTGGACCAGGACGAAGCAGCACGTGCTGCTGTTTGGTTCTCAGAAGTGACAAAAACAAGGAGGGTTGTGTGTCTGTAGTAAAGCAGTGAAACCAGATCAGATCAGTTTTCCATCAACTTTAAGTTAAACTGTGGTTAAGGCTTAAATCCAGGACGCTGATCTAAACCCACCGCAGGCTTACGATGGCTCAGCAAGGTCTCGGTGGGATTTCCATCACGCTGCCTCCAAACAACATGGAGAAGTTGGACTTTACTGGAGGTGACTGGAGTCACAGATAAACCCGGACCAAACTGGTTTTCACGGTCTGGCTGTTTTTTTACTCTCCTTCAATGTAAACTTTATTTAAAGGTGAAAACCAGCCGGACAGGAGACCAGCAGGGTTTTCTCTCCAGTGCTTTTCAAACTGGAAAAATACATCACCTCCATTTATCTACTAAATATCTTTTACGTCAGGATGGCCGTTAGTGTCTGTGAAATGAGCATTTTAACACGCTAACTCATAAACAACAATGTTAGCGTCACACTGAAAACCTGATCCATCATCTCCACCAAAGAAGCTGGTTTTGGGCAGATAGGTGCTGGTCTCAGCGGTAAACCGCCAAAAACCACTTTATCCTCCTAATTTATGACAAATTTTTTCTAGGCTCACATTAAGACCTATTGATCCATCCCACAGTTAATCACTATGACGTCATCGTGTGGCGGTCGTGGCTCAGATAGGTTTAAAACCGCTGGTATAGGAATTATGACGCAGCGGTTCAGGGGTCTCCGGCAAGATGGCGGACTGAGCAGTCGATGAGAAATACAGCTCTGGTGCCAGGTTTCTCCTGCCCCCCTCTTTCTTTGAAAACTCCCTCAAAATTTGAATAGAACCAACAAATATGCAGAAAGAACAGCAAAAGGATAAAAAAGGAAACAAGACAAGCATGGACTTCAGCTGCAGATGACCATGATTTCTGCTCGTCGGAGATGGACTTTGAAGGCGGCGACGGTGAAAAAAACTCTGGAGGATTTCGGTGAGTCGCCCCCCTCGACGCCCTCCAAGGGCGAACACCCCAGAAAGTTGACCAAGCCCACAGCAGGCGACATATTAGCAGCTATTCAGGGGCTGAACATGCAGTTTGATCAACAAGATGCCGAGGTGGTGGACATGGATAGCAAGTTAGGCGAAAACTCTTTGACGAGGGCGAGTCTGAACAAATCTATTGAGTTTAATGCAGCTGAAGTTCAAGAATGCAAAGGAAAAACCAACAGACTGGAAAAGGACGTTTCTGCCTTACAAAAAGAACTGGACGAGTTAAAAACAGAAGAACGAGACCAGTAAACCCGTAGATGGAATCTGAGGATCAAAGGAATGAAAGAAGATAAGGGCGAAGATGTCAGGAAGGAAATCGCCCCAGAATGGTCAGACGGCACGGAGAATGTTGTAGATACTGTACACCGGACAGGCAGAAAGGACGTGGACAAAAACCGCATCGGGACGGAATCTGGAAAAGATCCAAGACGGCAAAGATCTGCGAGGATGAAAAAATCCGCTCTGCTGAGGACTGAAAGAAGACGGCTTGGAGAGGGAGACGGTTTGGTAAACAAAAACCCTGCAAGCTGGGAGCGCTGCACAAACGTGTGCTCTGATTTTTATTTTTACATCTTACGCAGAGGGACAAGTTAATTTAACTGATGAGGTAGGAGGAACCTACACGTTTCTGTTACTACTTTCCCTCAGAAAGAAAAGTATTCAGTTTTCTACAAAACTTTGTTTATATATTTGTTCTTATATTCTTTATAAGATGTTTAGCACAGATTTATATTTTGTTGCGTTAAATGTAAGAGGTCATAGAGACAATGTTAAAAGAAAAGCTTTATTTTTGTGTTGTAAAGCAGAGGTCCCCAACCCTGGTCCTCAAGGCCCAATATCCTGAAGATCTTAGATGTCTCCCTGCTGCAACACACCTGATTCAAATTAAATGGTTCTGTGACAAGCTCTGCACAAATCTGCTAATGAGCCATTCATTTGAATCAGGTGTGCTGCAACAGGGAGACATCGAAGACCTGCAGGATAGTGGGCCTTGAGGACCAGGGTTGGGGACCACTGTTGTAAAGGACTTAAAGCTCACTGCTCTTTATTACAGGAACCCATTCAAGCATTGCTGACGCCTCCTTCTGGTCAAATCAGTGGACTGAAAAATAGTGTTCAGCCGTGGCACGAATCCTTCTGCTGGAGGAGCTTCATGCTTTAGAGATGTCCAGGAAAATTAGCCAACTTTCAGGCAGCTGAGTTAGGACGCTGGCTAGCTGCCGTCTTAAACACTGATGAGTGTATATGGTTATACTTCAGCACCTCCAAATAAACTACTTCTGGAAAAAATATCACGTCTTATCTGAATTTAAACGGTTGAATCAAACAGATTTGGTTTTACTAGGTGGTGATTTTAATCTTGTTCCAAATGAATGGCAGGATAGACTCCCTCCCAGATACAAAACCAGTGGAAAAATCAGTGGAATCCAGGATTAACGGACTTTAACCAAATGGGAATAATAGGTCTAGATTAGATTTATGGATAGGTTCAGCGTCTTGTATAGACACACACTACTCGCTAACTGATCGTGCTGTCATAACTTTAAAACTTAACCCTGAAAATAAAACAAAATTTCAAAAAGATTATTGGAAATTTAATGCTGACCTCTTAAATAATGACGGATATGTTAAAATAGTTAAAGAGCTTCTCCACAATATTTATAACGATGAAACTATTGCTAATTATGAGTAGATGGGAATTCTTCAAATTCAAAGTGAGGAATTCTCAGTTGCCTTCAGCAAAATAAAAGTAAACAAAGAGAAGTAGAAAGCAATCTGATTCACAATATAAACAACTGCTGTAACAAACGTCATGACGAGAACAGACAAAAACATCCTTTTATCCCTACACGCCCCGTTGGAGGGTTTCTGAAAGAAAAAAGCCCATGGAGCACACATTAGCGCATACATTAGCGCATACATTAGCGCATACATTAGAGCATACATTAGCGCATACATTAGAGCATACATTAGCGCATACATTAGAGCATACATTAGAGCATACATTAGAGCATACATTAGCGCATACATTAGAGCATACATTAGCGCATACATTAGCGCATACATTAGAGCATACATTAGCGCATACATTAGAGCATACATTAGCGCATACATTAGAGCATACATTAGCGCATACATTAGAGCATACATTAGAGCATACATTAGAGCATACATTAGCGCATACATTAGAGCATACATTAGCGCATACATTAGAGCATACATTAGCGCATACATTAGAGCATACATTAGAGCATACATTAGAGCATACATTAGAGCATACATTAGCGCATACATTAGAGCATACATTAGCGCATACATTAGAGCATACATTAGAGCATACATTAGCGCATACATTAGAGCATACATTAGAGCATACATTAGCGCATACATTAGAGCATACATTAGAGCATACATTAGCGCATACATTAGCGCATACATTAGAGCATACATTAGCGCATACATTAGAGCATACATTAGCGCATACATTAGCGCATACATTAGAGCATACATTAGCACATACATTAGAGCATACATTAGAGCATACATTAGCGCATACATTAGAGCATACATTAGAGCATACATTAGCGCATACATTAGAGCATACATTAGAGCATACATTAGCGCATACATTAGAGCATACATTAGCGCATACATTAGAGCATACATTAGCGCATACATTAGCGCATACATTAGAGCATACATTAGCGCATACATTAGCGCATACATTAGAGCATACATTAGCGCATACATTAGAGCATACATTAGCGCATACATTAGAGCATACATTAGCGCATACATTAGAGCATACATTAGCGCATACATTAGAGCATACATTAGCGCATACATTAGAGCATACATTACCACATACATTAGCGCATACATTAGAGCATACATTAGCACATACATTAGAGCATACATTAGCGCATACATTAGCGCATACATTAGCGCATACATTAGAGCATACATTAGCGCATACATTACCACATACATTAGCGCATACATTAGCGCAAACATTAGAGCATACATTAGAGCATACATTAGAGCATACATTAGCGCATACATTAGACCATACATTACAGCATACATTAGCGCATACATTAGCGCATACATTAGAGCATACATTAGCGCATACATTACCAAATACATTGGAGCATACATTAGCGCATACATTAGAGCATACATTAGCGCATACATTACCAAATACATTAGAGCATACATTAGCGCATACATTAGAGCATACATTAGAGCATGCATTAGAGCATACATTGGAGCATACATTAGAGCATACATTAGAGCATACATAAGTGCATACATTGGAGCATACATTAGCGCATACATTAGTGCATACATTAGAGCATACATTAGAGCATACATTAGCGCATACATTAGCGCATACATTAGAGCATACATTAGAGCATACATAAGTGCATACATTAGAGCATACATTGGCGCATACATTACAACATACATTACAACATACATTTGCGCATACAGTAGCGCATACATTAGCGCATACATTAGAGCATACATTAGTGCATACATTAGTGCATACATTAGTGCATACATTAATGCATACATTAGATTATATATTAGAGCATACATTAGCGCATACAGTAGCGCATACATTGGCGCATACATTAGCGCATACATTAGAGCATACATTACAACATACATTAGAGCATACACTAGAGCATACATTACAACATACATTACAACATACATTAGCGCATACACTAGAGCATACATTACAACATACATTAGCGCATACATTAGAGCATACATTACAACATACATTAGCGCATACATTAGAGCATACATTACAACATACATTAGCGCATACATTAGAGCATACATTACAACATACATTAGCGCATACATTAGAGCATACATTACAACATACATTAGTGCATACATTAGAGCATACATTACAACATACATTAGCGCATACATTACAACATACATTAGAGCATACACTAGAGCATACATTAGAGCACAGACAAAATGGATTGTAGAAGGTGAAAAAAGTATGTCTTACTTTTACAATCGGCAAAAACAAAGAAAAGAATTCGATGAACACTCTTAATTAATGGAAAGGAATAAACTAATCATAAAAATATATCAGAAGGAATATTTACTTTTTATGTTAACCTATTTTCCTCTGAGTATTTGTTAGAAGACGATGGTGTGGTTCTTTTTGTGGACTTCTATACGGCGTTTGATACGGTTCAACATGCTTTTATCCTAAAATCTTTAGAATACTTTGATTTTGGAGAAAAGTTTATTAATTTAATTTCTTTGTTGTATTCTGATATAAACAGCTCGATCTCGCTGCCTTTCAGAACAACTAAACGTTTTAATGTAAAATGAGGAATGTGTCAAGGTCGCCCAGAATCCTCTTTGCTCTTCATCACTGTGACTGAACTATTGGCTATTTTTATGAAAAACAACCAGAATATTGCACCTTTAAACCTGATGGGAAATCCAGTGATTATTAGTCAGTTAGCAGATGACACAACTTTATTTTTAAAGAACTTTTCACAAGTTCACTTTTGCACCATTTCAAGTCTTGTTGTTCTCTAAAGCTTCAGGTTTACATTTAAATATTAGAAAGTGTGAGTTATTAAAAATTCATGACCACCCACCTGTAAACTTCTTTAACATCCCAGCTAGATATGAAATTAAATATCTAGGAATTAAAGAAAAACCCTAAACTTTGAAAATAATATACAAAAATCCAAGAAGATCTTAACTAATTGGCTCCTAAGAGACCGGCCCATTTTTCTCTCAGTGCTTATATATATATATATATATCTGAAAAAAAAAATCACTTTAATTACATCTGGAAAAATAAACATCATTATATCAGGAAGAAAAGTTAAATCATTGGAGGAAGGAGGCTTAAATATGATGAGTATGTACATATGATTGATTACATATATCCCCTAAAATTTTTATGAAGAAGGGGGGAAAGAAGGGGAAAAGGAAAAGGAAAAGAAGGGAAAAGCCGGTACACACTTCATTAATCCCTTAAAAATCCACAACTATAAGATATTACCAAATTTTAATGCCACCATTTAACAAACATACCTTTAAAGTACTTGGTTTTGTACCGTTTCTACGAAAGTGTAGTAAAAAAAAAAAAAAAAGATTTTTTTTTAGAAAACTTTATTAAAAACCTAAAACGTACTCTTCTGAGTTTGGTGGCTGATTTGCCACCGTCTTGTGTGCAATGAATTCTGGGAGCAAAGACGCCACAAATGAAGCCTTCGTTTTAGGCCAAACTAAGTGCGGATTTGAAGGGTGGATTTGGAGGCTCCTTTAAATTCTGTGAATTGGGACAGTACTCCGCACACCGCGATGACGTATGTAGCTGACAAATCTGCACTTCTGAATTCGGACACACCTATTGTAACATGGACTTATTAGCATGCGGCGGCTTCTCCCAGTTTGTGTGAGATTGAATATGTAATGATTAACTATGAAATAACTATTGCTAGATAAAATATTAAATATCACTGTAGCCTATCTATCAAATATACAAAATACAAAGCTACATTGTTTAGATAGAGTCGGCTAACCCGACAGACAAGGCTACGGTATGCTAATGTAGGCTAAGCCGACAGACAAGGCTACGGTATGCTAATGTAGGCTAACCCGACAGACAAGGCTACGGTATGCTAATGTAGGCTAAGCCGACAGACAAGGCTACGGTATGCTAATGTAGGCTAAGCCGACAGACAAGGCTACGGTATGCTAATGTAGGCTAAGCCGACAGACAAGGCTACGGTATGCTAATGTAGGCTAAGCCGACAGTAAAGGCTACGGTATGCTAATGTAGGCTAAGCCGACAGACAGGATGTTATTGATGGATAAACAGATTGTTTATTGTCATTGATCAGGTCCATTCCGTGGTGGTCAGAAGATGTTGAGGAGAAAGCCGACCCGTTTGGAGCTGAAGATCGACGACACCGAGGAGTTTGAGAGCGTTAAGAAGGAGCTTGAGGTCTCAGTAACTTTTGTAAAGTGATCAGTGTTTCCTGGGTAGTCAAAAAACTGATCAGGGTCAGCTGATCAATACTGAATATGATCAAAACCAAATAAACCAGCTGAGCCATAAGCTAGCTTGCTTGTTTGTTTTTCAGGCCAGGAAGCGTCAACGTGAGGAAGCAGAATCTGGAGGTGGAGCGGGCGGGGCTTCCATCATTGGTGGAGACATCATTGGGGGCGGAGCCTCCGCCTCCTCCTCCACAGCTGTCTCCAGGGCGGAGCTTATCAATGAGCGAATCGGCTACAAGCCCCACCCCAAACCAGCAACACTGCCAACCTTATTTGGAAGTTTACAGTTTTAATGAATTGTAACTGGTTGTTTACAAACAAATTAAATGTTGACAAAATAAACACATGGTTTTTGTTCAGTCTGACCAATCAGAGGGCAGCAGAGGCTGGACTCAAACCAGCAACCCTGTAGACACCTGCTATCTCATTAGAATAAGCTTCACCTAGAGAAGGTTTGGTTTATACAGCACACCAGTAGCCGCTCTGGACTGTGGTCTTGAGGAGATCTGACCCCAAATAAATTCTTACCATAAAAAACATTTTATTACTCTGAATGTTTTTTAGAACAGAAAATGTTTCTGGTGGGAGGTTAAAAACTCAGTGAGGAAATGAGTCAGGTCAACGCAGCAGGAAGCGAGGAAACGAGTCGGGTCACCGCAGCAGGAAGGAAATGAGTCAGGTCAACACAGCAGGAAGGAAACGAGTCGGGTCACCGCAGCAGGAAGCGAGGAAACGAGTCAGGTCAACACAGCAGGAGCGAGGAAATGAGTCAGGTCAACACAGCAGGAAGGAAACGAGTCGGGTCACCGCAGCAGGAAGCGAGGAAACGAGTCGGGTCACCGCAGCAGGAAGGAAATGAGTCAGGTCAACACAGCAGGAAGGAAACGAGTCGGGTCACCGCAGCAGGAAGCGAGGAAAACGAGTCGGGTCAACGAAGCAGGAAGCGAGGAAACGAGTCGGGTCACCGCAGCAGGAAGCGAGGAAAACGAGTCAGGTCAACGAAGCAGGAAGCGAGGAAACGAGTCGGGTCAACGCAGCAGGAAGCGAGGAAACGAGTCGGGTCAACGCAGCAGGAAGCGAGGAAAAGAGTCGGGTCAACGCAGCAGGAAGGAAATAAGTCAGGTAAACGCAGCAGGAGGCGAGGAAACGAGTAGGGTCAACGCAGCAGGAAGCGAGGAAACGAGTCGGGTCAAGGCAGCAGGAAGCGAGGAAACGAGTCGGCTTATCGGGCTGTAGACATGGTGTATACATGGTGAAGAGAAAGGGGGAAAAACAGTTCCTTGAGGGACTCCAATATTGGTGCTCACAGTCTCAGAAAGTGGGTTCCCCAGTTTGACACACTGTGGACGTTCCTCAGGAGTACGGAGTACTCATGGAGTATAGAAGCCCTTTGAAGCATTGGGTGGCATCGTCCACCCCCATGTTCTCTCCACCGGCAAACTGTCAGGGGTCTAGTGCCTTCTGCAGGTGGGGCTCCCAGGAGCCTGAGGCGGAGCCTTTCATGATTACAGCCGTCAGGGCCAGTGGTCTGGCTTCCTTGATGCCAGATGGCCACCCGACCTTACGCCATGACACAAAGCAGGATGTTTTCCACTGGCTCTGTACCTGATACTTACGTATGCTGATGGGTGGAGCAGGACAGGAGGCAGCAGCAGAGGTGGAACGGCTGCTGGGCAGAGGACAGGGTGATGGAGATGGAACAGCTGCTGGGCGTAGGACAGGGTGAAGGAGATGGAACAGCTGCTGGGCGAAGGACAGGGTGAAGGAGATGGAACAGCTGCTGGGCGTAGGACAGGGTGAAGGAGATGGAACAGCTGCTGGGCGAAGGACAGGGTGGAGGAGATGGAACAGCTGCTGGGCGTAGGACAGGGTGAAGGAGATGGAACAGCTGCTGGGCGAAGGACAGGGTGAAGGAGATGGAACAGCTGCTGGGCGTAGGACAGGGTGAAGGAGATGGAACAGCTGCTGGGCGAAGGACAGGGTGAAGGAGATGGAACAGCTGCTGGGCGAAGGACAGGGTGGAGGAGGTGGAACAGCTGCTGGGCAGAGGACAGGGTGAAGGAGATGGAACAGCTGCTGGGCGAAGGACAGGGTGGAGGAGATGGAACAGCTGCTGGGCGTAGGACAGGTTGAAGGAGATGGAACAGCTGCTGGGCGTAGGACAGGGTGGAGGAGATGGAACAGCTGCTGGGCGAAGGACAGGGTGGAGGAGATGGAACAGCTGCTGGGCGAAGGACAGGGTGAAGGAGATGGAACAGCTGCTGGGCGAAGGACAGGGTGAAGGAGATGGAACAGCTGTTGGGCGAAGGACAGGGTGAAGGAGATGGAACAGCTGCTGGGCGAAGGACAGGGTGGAGGAGATGGAACAGCTGCTGGGCGAAGGACAGGGTGGAGGAGATAGAACAGCTGCTGGGCAGAGGACAGGGTGGAGGAGATGGAACAGCTGCTGGGCGAAGGACAGGGTGGAGGAGATAGAACAGCTGCTGGGCAGAGGACAGGGTGAAGGAGATGGAACAGCTGCTGGGCAGAGGACAGGGTGGATGAGCAGAGGTGGAACAGCTGCTGGGCGAAGGACAGGGTGGAGGAGGTGGAACAGCTGCTGGGCAGAGGACAGGGTGAAGGAGATGGAACAGCTGCTGGGCGAAGGACAGGGTGAAGGAGATGGAACAGCTGCTGGGCGTAGGACAGGGTGAAGGAGATGGAACAGCTGCTGGACGAAGGACAGGGTGAAGGAGATGGAACAGCTGCTGGGCGAAGGACAGGTTGAAGGAGATGGAACAGCTGCTGGACGAAGGACAGGGTGAAGGAGATGGAACAGCTGCTGGGCGAAGGACAGGGTGGATGAGCAGAGGTGGAACAGCTTCTAGGTGTTTAAAATGATATATTGTTTTATTAATTATTTAATGACATTTAGGTATTTATTTAATGAATTCATTGTGTCACTTTACCTCCTCCATACAGCATCGCCTGGCGTCCCCCCCCCCCCCCCCCCTTCCTTCTCCTTAGAGCCAGTAATGGCTCTCCGCCCTCCACACCTCCTTTGTGTTTTATGATGCAGTTTTCTCTAAGTTGTGGTCTGACTTGCCACGTGGGGGCAGGGCCAACCCTGTAAGCGTCGTTCACATTGATGTAGCAAAGATCCACAGTACTGTTGTCCTTTGTGGGACAGCTTACGTACTGCGTAAAGCCTCCTAACCAACACCTAAGGTCCACGTGATTGAAATTCCCCCAAAATTACACTCGGTGCATCTGAGTCTTCAGACTGGATTCGTGCTGCTGCGTCCTGAATGATGTCTTACGCTGTGGAGGGGTGCGGTGCAGTATAAACAATAATGACAACAACGTGGGGGAACTCCAGCGGCACATAGTAAGGTCTTTAACTCACAGCTAGCACTACATGTACATACATACACTACATATAACCCAACTAAATTACCTATAAACTAACTACATATAAACCAACTAAACTACATACAAACCAACTAGACTACACGTAAACCAACTACACTACATACAAACCAACTACACTACATACGAACCTACTAAACTACATGTAAACAAACTAAACTACATATACACAAACAAAACTACATATATACCAACTACAGTAGGTGTAAACCAACTATACTACATATAAACCTACTAAATTACATATGAACAAACTAAACTACATACAAACCTACTACATGACATATAAACCAACTACACTACATACACACCAACTAAACTACATATAAACAAACAAAACTACATATATACCAACTACAGTAGGTGTAAACCAACTATACTACATATAAACCTACTAAATTACATATGAACAAACTAAACTACATATACACAAACAAAACTACTTATAAACCAACTAAACTACATATAAACCAACTACACTACATACAAACCTACTAAACTACATACACACCAACTACACTACATACAAACCTACTACACGACATATAAACCAACTACACTACATATAAACCAACCAAACTACATACACACCAACTACACTACATACAAACCTACTACACGACATATAAACCAACTACACTACATACACACCAACTACACTACATATAAACCAACCAAACTACATACACACCAACTACACTACATACAAACCTACTACATGACATATAAACCAACTACACTACATACAAACCAACTACAGTACATACACACCAACTACACTACATATAAACCAACCAAACTACATACACACCAACTACACTACATACACACCAACTACACTACATACAAACCTACTACACAACATATAAACCAACTACACTACATACACACCAACTACACTACATATAAACCAACAAAACTACATACACACCAACTACACTACATACAAACCTACTACATGACATATAAACCAACTACACTACATACAAACCAACTACAGTACATACACACCAACTACACTCCATATAAACCAACCAAACTACATACACACCAACTACACTACATACAAACCTACTACACGACATATAAACCAACTACACGACATATAAACCAACTACACTACATACACACCAACTACAGTACATACACACCAACTACATTACATATAAACCAACCAAACTACATACACACCAACTACACTACATACAAACCTACTACATGACATATAAACCAACTACACTACATACAAACCAACTACACTACATACACACCAACTAAACTACATATAAACAAACAAAACTACATATATACCAACTACAGTAGGTGTAAACCAACTATACTACATATAAACCTACTAAATTACATATGAACAAACTAAACTACATATACACAAACAAAACTACTTATAAACCAACTAAACTACATATAAACCAACTACACTACATACAAACCTACTAAACTACATACACACCAACTAAACTACATACAAACCTACTACACGACATATAAACCAACTACACTACATACAAACCAACTACAGTACATACACACCAACTACACTACATATAAACCAACCAAACTACATACACACCAACTACACTACATACAAACCTACTACATGACATATAAACCAACTACACTACATACAAACCAACTACACTACATACACACCAACTTAACTACATATAAACAAACAAAACTACATATATACCAACTACAGTAGGTGTAAACCAACTATACTACATATAAACCTACTAAATTACATATGAACAAACTAAACTACATATACACAAACAAAACTACTTATAAACCAACTAAACTACATATAAACCAACTACACTACATACAAACCTACTAAACTACATTTCAACAAACTAAACTACATATACACAAACAAAACTACATATATACCAACTACACTACACTACTTTAAGTATAAAAAAGTAAAATTACCTATAAACTAAGTGTAAACAAATTAACCTACCTGCAAACTAAATATACACAAATTAAACTACCTATAAACTAAGTACAAACCAACTAACCTACATGGACACTAAGTATAAACAAATTAAACTACCTATAAACTAAGTATAAACAAGTAGCTCCCAAACTTTTTCTGGGGTGCTCACTTTTTGCAGACAATAATAATATCAACCCCCTCCCTACAATCCTCGATCCTTACATGGACCCAGATGCTTACAAAGAAACGTACAAAGAAATGTGCAACGAAATATATTTTTTAGTTTATTGGCTGCTACTTGGTTAACTATATTTAAAACCATGTCAGCTGAAGAAGGAATAATCTATTTCTCTGATTCAGTGTGAGGTGTTTAAACCAAGAAATTCTGCAAAGTACCACAGATGAGTTAACTTTTGACGAGACGGATGCTGTTTAGTTTAGTTTATTTCTGAAGTAATGAACAAGCTTTTCTTTGCGTTCAGGTTGGACGTCCCCAAGTGGCGTAACTTGTTTAGCTTCATACTGGCAGATGCTGACATTTCTCCACATACAACAGTCTCTCTTCATTACCCTCCCACCAGTTTGGGAACCACTGGGGGTATAAACCAACTTGACACCAACTAAACTACAGGTACTCATCCTGAAATGAGAATATCATGAAAAAGTTGATTTATTTCAGTAATTCCATTCAAAAAGTTAAACGTGTATAATGTCGACATTCATTCCTCACAGACTGACATCTTTTTTTTTTTTCTTTTTCATTTTGATGATTATAACTGACAACTAATGAAAACCCCAAATTCAATATCTCAGAAAAGTGGAATTTTACTTAAGTCTGACACAAAACAAGGATTTCTAGAAATGTTGGCCAACTGAAAAGTATGAACATGTACAGTATGAACATGTACAGTATGAACATGTAAAGTATGAACATGTAAAGTATGAACATGTAAAGTATGACATGTACAGCACTCAGTACTTAGTCTGGGCTCCTTTAGCCTGAATTCCTGCAGCATGCGGCGTGGCATGGGGTCCATCAGTCTGTGGCTCTGCTCAGGTGTTATGAGCCCCGGTTGCTCTGAAGGACATGGAGGAGACGCAACAATCACAACCTGTAAGTAACACATTTATCTTACCTTCCCTCGTTGTAAATCATGTAATGTTATCGAATTAACAATTGAAACGTTCTGCTCAGCCCAGTTACATGTTTGCATGCTTTATGTTTAGTTCAGTCCAGACATTGTGTCAGGTAGGGCTGTAGCCCAGAACTTTCTTTCTGACGTCAAACACACCTGATTGACTGATGAATCTGTCAATCACACTCGGAAATTTGATTGACAGATTAGTCAACCAATGGTGACATTCGTTACCCTGCGACGTCAGGGGAGTCTCAAAATCCACCGCAGAGAATTCTCTCACGAATGCAGAGATGTTCACAAATGAGAAGCAGTTCGTAAAAGCACGTTCAGCAATTCGTATAATCTTACAAGTGTGCCTCAAAATTATATTTGTGAATCAGAGCATGTGCATTTGTGAAACAGCAAGTGTGCATTTCCGATTCTGAAATACAAATGCAAACCAGAGCATGTGCATTTGTGAAAAACCTGGCGTGAGTTCATTCCTATTGAGACTGATCTGGCCTCATACAGTCCAGTCCTTTTTGTCTTTAGTCCAGGCGAGACGCTTCTGTCTCTTGTTCCAGAGTGGCTTGACACCAGGAAAGCGACCTCTGAAGCCACGTCTTGATACGTCTGTGCTGCTGGTTCCTGAAGCTCTGACTCCAGCTGCAGTCCACTCTTTGTGAATCTCCCCCACATGTTTGAATGGGTTTCGTTCCACAATCCTCTCCAGGGTGTGGTTATCCCTCCTGCTTGTACACTTTTTCACCACATCTTTTCCTTCCCTTCTCCTCTATTAATGTTCATGGACACAGAGCTCTGTGAACATCCAGCCTCTTTAGCATCGACCTTTGTGTCTTCCCTCCTTGTACAAGGTGTCAATGGTCATCTTTTGGACAACCGTCAGGTCAGCAGTCGTCCTCGTGATTGTGTAGCCAACAGAACTAGACTGAGACAATTTAAAGGCCTTTGCAGGTGTTTTGAGTTAATTATCTGATTGGGGCACCAGATGTCTTCAATACTGAACCTTTCCACAATATTCTAATTTTCTAAGACACTGAATCATCAAATCATCAAAATGAATAGAAATAAAAATTTAAATATGTCAGTCTGTGAGAAATGAATGTCGACATTATACAAGTTTCACTTTTTGAATGGAATTACTGAAATAAATCAACTTTTTCATGATATTCTCATTTCATGACGAGCAACTGTACATAAAAACTACAACATAAAATAAACATAACTCCAAGCAGCTGTCTGATTATTAACTCGTTTCAGTGGAAAAGATTTTTATGAAATTAAAACGATGAAACAAAGCCAAACGGACAGTTTACAGGATTTATTTTCATAAATGATTTTTACATACAAGTGTAAACAAATACAAAAGACGATTAGTGTTTATTTACAGTCAGCAGGCGGCGCTTTGACATCAGCGTTTGGGCTCCGCCCCTGGAGTCCACAACATGCTCCTGACCAATCGGGGACGACAATAACATTTGAAAAGAATACACATGAATTATAAATTATTTCAGTTACCATGACAACCAGGAGGTGTTTTCTATAACACCTGATTTTCTCCAGAGTAATCTGGTTAAAATCTGATTGGCTGGAAAAGTGGGCGTGGCCTGATGATTGACAGCTGAATGTTCCCTCAGAAAACAAGAAATGAATAAATAAATAAAAGTAAAAAAAAAATAATAAAATAAACAGTGTTAAGAGCTGATTGGTTCTCAGTGGATACGTTGTTACCGTGGTTACCACGTAATATGGCTTAACGCTTCACTTCCTAAAAAGGTTTCAGCTGGTTTTTGTTTTTTCTTTACAATAAATAAAAAGTTTTAAATGCTTTCAGACGTTTACAGCTATACTGCTTGTTTACCACCTTGGTGTTTGTTTCCATTTAGTGTTTGTTTACTGTTTGTTTACATTTATTGTTTGTTTACCACCTTGGTGTTTGTTTACTGTTTACATTTATTGATTGTTTACCACCTTGGTATTTGTTTACTGCTTGTTTACCACCTTGGTTTTTGTTTACATTTAGTGTTTGTTTACTGTTTGTTTTCATTTATTGTTTGTTTACCACCTTGGTGTTTGTTTACTGTTTACATTTATTGATTGTTTACCACCTTGGTATTTGTTTACTGCTTGTTTACCACCTTGGTTTTTGTTTACATTTAGTGTTTGTTTACTGTTTGTTTTCATTTATTGTTTGTTTACCACATTGGTGTTGTTTTCATGTGGCGTTTGTTTAGTGTTTGTTTACATTTTTTAAATGTTTTCTGGTCATGCGACAGGAAGACTGATTTGCTGTGCACAGGTTCGGGTGCATCACCTTCTCCAACCACCAGGTGAGATAACAGCAAGCTGTGCACTCTCAGGTGCACACCTCTGCAACACCTGACAGAAAGCTCAGAGGGAAAAACTACACCTGTGACATCACTTCCTGTCTGGAACACTGTACATACTGAATAAATTCTGGCCACGCCCATTCCAAACAACCAGAGGGCGTGGCCTCCCATCTTCACTTCTTCTTCATGGCGGCGAGGTCTCGCTGCAGATCCAAGAATTTGGGACGGTCCTCCGGGTTATACTGCCAGCAGCGTTGCATCACTCTGTATATGTCGTCAGGGCAACGCTGAGGACACACCATCCTGTAACCTGACAACCAGGACAGCACTTTTGTTTCCATGGTAACTGCAGCCAAATAAATATGTAGCCAAACAGATGGGAATTAAACAACGGTAAGCTCTGCCTCCTTGTGTGCTCACCCTTCTCCACCTGCTCCCGGGCCTGCTGATTGGTCATCCCTGGATAAGGACACACCCCCAGACTGAAGGTTTCCCACAGCAGGATTCCAAAACTCCACACATCACTCTCTGAGCTGTAACGACCTGCAGCAGCCGATCAGAAATCAATACAAAATCATTTTTATCAGACCTGGACATCAAGGTACATCAAACCTGACTCCTAACTGAACAGTCATGAGACACGTGTGGGACAGGTATTGGACAGGTATAGTACAGCTGTGGAAAAGATATAGTACATGTACAGGGCACATATAGGACAGGTGTGGTACAGTTGTGGGACAGGTATAATACTGATATAGGACAAGTAGCAGACAGGTAATGTACAGTTGAGGGGCAAGTATAGTACAGGTGTAGGACAGGTGCTACCGTAGTTGAGGGCCTCAGGTGCAGTCCACTTGATGGGAATCTGTTTGAGTCCAGATGAAGAGTAAACGCCGTCATCTTCCTGTCGACTCATCCCGAAGTCGCTGATCTTCAACACGCTGCCGTCTCCAACCAGACAGTTCCTCGCCGCCAGGTCCCTGAGGGACAGACCAGCTTACTGAGACACTCACTCACCTGTGTGACACTGTTAGTGGTGGGCTGGAGAAACTGGGGCTACCTGTGGATGCAGTTTTTACTCTCAAGGTACGCCATTCCTGCCGCAGCGTCGACAGCGAAGCGTACCAGCTGCTTCGTCTTCAGTTCATCCTTCTTCTTCCTCAGAAATGAAAGGAAGTCTCCACCTGACAGGAAGTCATACAGCACACCTGTTAAAAACTGACCAATGAGAAACACACACCACAGACACACAAGTTCCACCCACCAGGAACCAGCTCCATGACGATGTAGATGGGCTGTCGCTGTGTGCAAACACCAATCAGCTTCACAATGTTTGGATGGTCGTAGTGCTTAAGGATCCTGTAGCCAATCACAGACGAGAAGAATGAAACTCCGACCAATCCCATACAGGCATAGTGACACTCTTCGATGTCCACGTCAGATTTCGGTTTAAATATACTGTACAGTGCAACTTGTTGCATATCATCTTTTACTTTTCGAATATTAAGGTTTTTATTTATCTTAGAAACAATTAAAACACAACTGTGTGAGTTAAATAAATTTTATTACTCGACATGAACACTGAGTATCTCATCTGGAGGTGTTCTGGGAGTCTCGTTTCTACCTGTTGGACATTCTTTGAGGGGAGACATATCCTGGCTCTCAGCCTGGATGTTAGTTTGACTGTTAGCCTGATGACATAACTGGGCATGTTACCTGTCCTTCTCCATGTTTGATGTTTACCTGGCCTCAGACAGGAAGCGAATCTTCAGCTCTGAAGGTAAGTCTTCTTTACACGTCTTGACGGCGACCGGGGTTTTGTCCCGCTGCAGCGTCCCTTTGAACACCTCACCGAAGTTACCCTGGCAATAAGCAGACAGCAGAGTATGATGGGACGTGGAGTTGGGAGGTCAAACTGAAATCATGTGATGACAAGAACAGGAAGTGAGGTCACCTTTCCCAACAGTTCGCCCAGTACCACGTCCTCGTGGTTCAGGATCCATTTCTTGTCCTGCAGAGAAAACCGGGTTCTCAGATCAAAGGAGGGGCCACCAGCTTCCTCTGATCAACTTATTAACCAGCAATTAGTTTCACACTGCAGATGTGGCCTGTTTATGTCTTCAATGGCAATGACCTAACATGGGGCCATGGTGGGGTTTTTGTACAAACTTCGATGACCCTGATGCTCTCCCAGGGGGGTAGAAACGTGCCCGGGACATCCACGCCTGCGTCTCGGGCTCCTGGGGGCATTGGGAACGCAAGCGCGCGCACCTCCAATGGTTGCCCGGGAAAAATGGGGGGAATTTTCGGCCTAAATGGCAGTACTGCACGAGTCCACCGGATGGCTGGGGATTTTGTCCAGAAACCATCCTTTCTGTCCATAAAGTGGCATTTTTCCAAATTTAGTGATTTCTTTCCTGTTCCAATTGAGCTAAGGGACAAAGACCTTAACTCAGTCATTTCAAAATATATCGAGCTGAAATTCACTGGCCACGCTCATTGGACATAGATGAACATAGTCAAGGAGTTTCAGCCTTCTAGGAGAAAGCATGGCTGCGTTATGAGCTATAAGTCATAAGTTTGATTTTTAGTGATTTTTCTCCCCTTCCTGATTGACTCCAAACTTTACAGGCAGGCTGGGCATGCCAAAAACCCTAGCTGCATCAGGGAAGCTAAGACACTGGAAAAACTATATGTTAAAGTTAAATAAAATAAATAAAAGAATAAAAACATCACACACTGAATATAGTAATATAGTATAATAAACTAAACATAAAATAAGATAAATTAATCAAAAGCTTTCCCATCTGCCCTCAGGTCCCCTGGAAGGCTGTTCAGTACCATGAACACGAAAAAATGTCCATACGTCCTGGCCCTTGGGATCAACAAGAGACCAGCCTCTGACCTGAGAGCCCTGGGAGGTTCAGAAGCTAAAAGCAAGTCTGATAATACTTAGGGCTAAAACCTTTAAGAGCTTTAAAAACTAAAAGTATTTTAAAACCAATTCAAACGCACCATGCAACCCTGTCTTTGTTATATTTTTAATGTGAGATATAAAATCAAGTTCATGATCAACAATAATTCCAAGCTTCCTGACTTCTTCAGATAGAATAAGTGATTTTAGTTTTATAAACAGTTCCTCTCTGTGGGCTTCAGGACTGATGACTAAACTTTGTCCCGATTGAGCTGAAGGGTCCATAAATGTCCCAATGTTTAAAATACAGGGCAGGTTTCTCCAGGAGACACGGCAATATAAAGCTGCGTATCATCAGCATAACTATGGACGTTCATACCCTGTGTTCTGAGGCCCCAAGGGCCTAAAATTGAGCCTTGGGGAGCACCGTAGATAAGCTTGTATTTCCTGGAAGCTAATACATAAAAAAAGTTCCCTATCTGTGAGATGACCCCTGAACCAGTTCGAAACAGTACCAGGGAGGCCAGCTTGGTTCTGGAGTCTGTCTAAAAGTATAGAGTTGTCCACGGTATGGAAGGCAGTGCTGAGGTCAAGCAGGACAAGAACTGATGGGTTTTCCTGTCCAGGAGCCTGATTTATCAACCTGAGCATACTTCCAGATTTATCAAAGCGTGCGCACGCACATCCTCCACCTGTTTCCGTTTATAAGCCAGAATCAACTCTAAAGCGGTGCAGGTGAGGGAACACCTTGCCCCGTCCACATGGTGGCTATAAAAGGTCAGGTGGACGCCTGTAATACATATTCATCACATCATTTCCATGACGGCTCAGGAGGGAAAAAGAGGGAAGAAGAGGAATTTTTCGGGGTGTGAGACAGAGATCCTGATGGACCACGTTGGAAAAGGTAAAAATGTTTAACTGGTGGACACGGCGTGGACGTTACTGGTGTCAGAAAGACAGAATAGTGGCAGCAGGTGGAGACGCTATCATCACAGGGTCAGAAGGAAGAAACGCCAGAGGAATCGGAACGTATGGCTGGATATCTCAGTCGGTAGAACATCCGTCTGCCATGCAGGAGATGGAAGTTTGAATCCCAGAGCGGTAAAAAACGTCTGCTAGATGACAGTAATGATGCCAGTAATATAATTAAATTTATCAAATAAAGATGTAGAGATTAGGGCTGCTTGATTATAGGAAAAATGATTATCATGATTATTTTGATTGAAACTGAGATCTCAATTATTTAACACGATTAGAGAAAGAGAGCTGGGGGGGGGGGTTGGTTTTTACCCGCCAAGTAACACCATCTCAAATCCAACAAACAAAAAGGTGCTCTTAACTTGGCGTGATAACTAATTGGCAAAAGAGCAGCAGTCCCAATAAACTAGATGAACACAATCACCGACAAACAGCCTAAACTATCCCAGCACAACACAAAGTTTAACACCAAGGATAAATCAAAAGGCAGAACACAAACTAACACTAACTCAAAGCCAAAACAAGCTGTGTGTTACACGAAGGGTATAGCCCAACCAAAACGAGACTACAACTTACTCCCACAAGGGGAAAAGACAAACAGCCAGGGTTTAGCCCTGCTGGAACCCCAAAGTAGTCTGCAACACAAAAGGCTACCATTTATTGGGGGTTTGAAGCTTGTCTGTCATAATCCAGACTAGTTTCCTTCCACCAGGTCCCCAGTAGCTCTTGTTTGTCTCAGACCAGCAGCTATGTTCTGACCCATCTGGAAAATGAGTCTGAAGACATTTCATTTTCACGTTGAAATCCGCGTCAATAAAATGTAGCGCGACATTTATACACAGATCTATGGTGCGGCTTGACCACAGGTCCACAGCGCTGGCGAAACATCGGACTGTAGCCACGTCTTTCACACCACCCTCATCATCCAGGGAGAGACGCTCCACTAACATGGAGACGAGACTGAGAAAAAGTTCTGTTTGTTTATAACGTTTATCTCTGTGTCTCTGGATTATTTAGTCGCAACTCACAAAAATTGAACATTTTTCTATTTTCGCGTCGCCCCCGTGTGCACGTCTGTGTGAACGAGCGCAACATTTCACATGCACGAATGTCGCCTGTCGCTTGACTGGAGGAGGACAGCGATTTCCGCCTCATCGCGTAAGTTCGATAGAAAATAAATGGAGAAGGAGCGACGCCGCCTCCCGTGTGTCCAGCTCATAACTGGCGAGGTGTTTGCAACTCGCGCTGAATAAAAACTAAAGTGGTCTGGGCTGTGGGAGGAGTCTGCAGCAGCGGGAGGAGTCTGCAGCAGCGGGAGGAGTCTGCAGCAGCGGGAGGAGTCTGCAGCAGCGGGAGGAGTCTGCAGCAGCAGCAGCGGGAGGAGTCTGCAGCAGCGGGAGGATTCTGCAGCAGCGGGAGAAGTCTGCAGCAGCGGGAGGATTCTGCAGCAGCGGGAGGAGTCTGCAGCAGCGGGAGGAGTCTGCAGCAGCAGCAGCGGGAGAAGTCTGCAGCAGCGGGAGGATTCTGCAGCAGCGGGAGAAGTCTGCAGCAGCGGGAGGATTCTGCAGCAGCGGGAGGAGTCTGCAGCAGCGGGAGGAGTCTGCAGCAGCGGGAGGAGTCTGCAGCAGCGGGAGGAGTCTGCAGCAGCGGGAGGAGTCTGCAGCAGCAGCAGCGGGAGAAGTCTGCAGCAGCGGGAGGAGTCTGCAGCAGCATCAGCGGGAGAAGTCTGCAGCAGCGGGAGGAGTCTGCAGCAGCAGCAGCGGGAGAAGTCTGCAGCAGCAGCAGCGGGAGAAGTCTGCAGCAGCGGGAGGATTCTGCAGCAGCGGGAGAAGTCTGCAGCAGCGGGAGGATTCTGCAGCAGCGGGAGGAGTCTGCAGCAGCGGGAGGAGTCTGCAGCAGCGGGAGGAGTCTGCAGCAGCAGCAGCGGGAGAAGTCTGCAGCAGCGGGAGGAGTCTGCAGCAGCATCAGCGGGAGAAGTCTGCAGCAGCGGGAGGAGTCTGCAGCAGCAGCAGCGGGAGAAGTCTGCAGCAGCGGGAGAAGTCTGCAGCAGCAGCAGCGGGAGAAGTCTGCAGCAGCGGGAGAAGTCTACAGCAGCGGGAGGAGTCTGCAGCAGCAGCAGCGGGAGAAGTCTGCAGCAGCGGGAGAAGTCTGCAGCAGCAGCAGCGGGAGAAGTCTGCAGCAGCGGGAGGATTCTGCAGCAGCGGGAGGATTCTGCAGCAGCGGGAGGAGTCTGCAGCAGCGGGAGGAGTCTGCAGCAGCGGGAGGAGTCTGCAGCAGCAGCAGCGGGAGAAGTCTGCAGCAGCCGGAGGAGTCTGCAGCAGAGCGCAACTGAAAACAGCACAAGAGGAAACTGCGAAGGACAAAAATAATCGGATCATTTCATTTTTATGATCGGTGAAACCCAGATCGTAATTGTGATTAAAATTCGACTAATCGCCCAGCCCTAGTACAGATACATCTGGGGTTGGTAGCAGTTTATTTAGTGTTAAATAATATTTCTTTCTAGTTGCTGGGTGTTCCAGCTGGGTGGGCGGGGCTCCAGCTGGGTGGGCGGTGCAGAGGGACACCATCACTAGAATTAGCAAACTGCAGAGTACGTATCCTGATGCTGACTTTAACCATGCGACTTAAAGGCCGTGCTCCTTAGATTCCATCAGCATGTGACATGTGCTACTAGTGGAGTGAACACACTGGACAAAGTGTACTCCAATGTGAAGCTGGGCTACAGGGTGAGACAGCTTCCACATTTGGAGCTGTCTGATCATGTGTTCCTGTTGATGCTCCCTGCATACGCCCCCCTCAAGAAAGCTGCTCCCACACTACAAAGACTGTTAAAACTTGGCCTGATGGTGCCTCCCAGCAGCTGCTTACCCAGGACAAACTGGGAAGTGTTTGAACATCAAGACCTGGATGTGTTTACAGACAGTGTGCTGGGTTATATTAAACACTGCATTGACAGTTACGGAGGATAAACGCATCCAAGTCTATCCAAATCGGAAACCCTGGATGTCCCGGCAGGTCCAGCGGCTGCTCAGAGAAAGAGACACCACCTTCAGGTCTGGTGATCACACTCGCTACAGCATGGCCCGAGCCAGCCTGAGGAGAGGCATCAGGAAGGCCAAACAGGACTATAAGAGGAAGATCGAGGACCACCTGGATAATAACAGCAGGCAGGTGTGGCAGGGAGTCCAGCAGCTCACTAACTACAGGACCAGCACTGGAGCTTGTGGAAGAAATTATTATTATTATGCTATAATATTATAATCACACCTGGGTTTTAACTGGTCTTTAACTGGTTTTTAACTGGGTTTTTACTGGTCTTTAACTGGTCTTTAACTGGTTTTTAACTGGGCTTTAACTGGTTTTTTAACTGGTTTTTAACTAGTCTTTAACTGGTTTTTAACTGGGTTTTAACTGGTATTTAACTGGTCTTTAACTGGTTTTTAACTGGGTTTTAACTGGTATTTAACTGGTCTTTAACTGGGTTTTAACTGGTATTTAACTGGTCTTTAACTGGTTTTTAACTTGTATTTAACTGGTCTTTAACTGGGTTTTAACTGGGTTTTAACTGGTCTTTAACTGTTTTTTAACTGGTTTTTAACTGGTCTTTAACTGGTTTTTAACTGGTTTTTAACTGGTCTTTAACGGGTTTTTAACTGGTCTTTAACTGGTTTTTAACTGGGTTTTAACTGGTATTTAACTGGTGTTTAACTGGGTTTTAACTGGGTTTTTACTGGTCTTTAACTGGTCTTTAACTGGGCTTTAACTGGGTTTTTAACTGGTCTTTAACTGGTTTTTAACTGGGTTTTAACTGGTATTTAACTGGTCTTTAACTGGTTTTTAACTGGTTTTTAACTGGGTTTTTACTGGTCTTTAACTGGTCTTTAACTGGTTTTTAACTGGGCTTTAACTGGGTTTTTAACTGGTTTTTAACTGGTCTTTAACTGGTTTTTAACTGGGTTTTAACTGGTCTTTAACTGGTTTTTAACTGGTTTTTAACTGGGTTTTTACTGGTCTTTAACTGGTTTTTAACTGGGCTTTAACTGGTTTTTTTAACTGGTTTTTAACTAGTCTTTAACTGGTTTTTAACTGGGTTTTAACTGGTATTTAACTGGTCTTTAACTGGTTTTTAACTGGGTTTTAACTGGTATTTAACTGGTCTTTAACTGGGTTTTAACTGGTATTTAACTGGTCTTTAACTGGTTTTTAACTTGTATTTAACTGGTCTTTAACTGGTTTTTAACTGGGTTTTAACTGGTCTTTAACTGTTTTTTAACTGGTCTTTAACTGGTCTTTAACTGGTCTTTAACTGGTTTTTAACTGGTTTTTAACTGGTCTTTAACGGGTTTTTAACTGGTCTTTAACTGGTTTTTAACTGGGTTTTAACTGGTATTTAACTGGTGTTTAACTGGGTTTTAACTGGGTTTTTACTGGTCTTTAACTGGTCTTTAACTGGTTTTTAACTGGGCTTTAACTGGGTTTTTAACTGGTTTTTAACTGGTCTTTAACTGGGTTTTAACTGGTATTTAACTGGTCTTTAACTGGTTTTTAACTGGGTTTTAACTGGTATTTAACTGGTCTTTCACTGGGTTTTAACTGGTATTTAACTGGTCTTTAACTTGTATTTAACTGGTCTTTAACTGGTTTTTAACTGGGTTTTAACTGGTCTTTAACTGTTTTTTAACTGGTTTTTAACTGGTGTTTAACTGGTTTTTAACTGGGTTTTAACTGGTTTTTAACTGGTCTTTAACAGGTTTTTCACTGGTCTTTAACTGGTTTTTAACTGGTATTTAACTGGTGTTTAACTGGGTTTTTACTGGTCTTTAACTGGTTTTTAACTGGGCTTTAACTGGGTTTTTAACTGGTTTTTAACTGGTCTTTAACTGGTTTTTAACTGGGTTTTAACTGGTTTTTAACTGGGTTTTTACTGGTCTTTAACTGGTCTTTAACTGGTTTTTAACTGGGCTTTAACTGGTTTTTAACTGGGTTTTTAACTGGTTTTTAACTGGTCTTTAACTGGTTTTTAACTGGTTTTTAACTGGGTTTTTACTGGTCTTGTGGCAGGTAGGTCGCTGGTGGCAGGTAAGTGACGCTAATGCTGTAGGTGACGTAGTTCCGGGGGAGACGGCAGATTCAAACTAGGCGCGCCCAAACATTTCTACTTTCATTCAATTGTATTTTGTGCCAACTTAATCAAAATATTCTTTAAAGTAGGACTATAGTGTCTTTAAAAGGTACACTCTGGAGCACAGCGGGGAGGATTTGGCCAGCCTGACAGATTTTATAGATCGTTGTTACGACAGAATCGTCATGGGGAAACCAAGCTACACCTCCACCCCCTCCACCTCATCCAAGTCCAAGAGACAGCGAAATGAGGATTCACCTGGAGCTATTTCACCAACGGGGAACGACTCAACAGATGTTCTGATCTCCATAGATAAGAAACTCAGTAGTTTTGATGCGCGTTTGAGTCTGGTAGAAATTCTCCACAAGGAGTTCCAGGCGCTACGTGAATCATTAGAATTCAGCCAGAAGCAGGTGGAAAGTCTGGCTGCAGAAAATGCCGGTCTCAGAGAGTCGGTAAAATCCCTCACCGAGGGCTTGACCCGTCTCTCAGATGAAAATAAGAAGATTAAGGAAACGGTGATCGATCTGCAGGCGCGGAGCATGAGAGAGAACCTGGTGTTTGCAGGGATTCCAGAGCAGACGGAGGAGGACCCCGAGACCACGGTGAAAAACTTCATCAAAACCCACCTGAAGCTCCCGGAGGAAACGGTGAAAAACATCTCCTTTCACAGAGTCCATCGGCTCGGTGGGAGGAAACCCGGGTCCAGCAGACCAAGACCCATAGTAGCGAAGTTCGTCAGCTTCAAACAGAAGGAGCAGGTGAAGAACCAGGGCCGCGAACTGAAGGGGACCAACTTCGGAGTAAACGACCAATATCCGAGAGAGATTCTGGACCGACGGAGAGTCCTGTTTCCCATCAGGAGGAAATCGATCGCCGATGGCGCTCGCGCTGTCATCGCGGTGGATAAACTGTTTATTAATGGACAGCTGTACCGCGACCCGGACATCACTCCGTGGCTCTTCTGATCCCAGGTGCTGTAAGTCAATCTCTCCAAATGATCACTCTTAACTCGCCATTATAGATCACTGACAGTAGAACACACTGCTCGTCTCACCACAGCCTCTACACCTAGATCGATGTATTTTTTTCTGTTTTACCACTCTTCTCACTTTTCACTTTTCACTATCTTTCTATTTCACGTCTTCACTGTTAATTGTAATCCAGCTCGTAATATCAGCAGCGCACGCAACACCGTCAGGACGCACAGCCGCACCATACATGATACATATAAACACTCGCGTTTACTGTATGAGAGAACACGCATTAAGGTAGACTACATATACGGACATTTAACATACGGACAAACGCGCGCAATCAGGCTGCATGCAAACACGCGCGAACACGCAAGAGGGGCGCACAAAGACACACGCGTCAGTAACACGCATGAAGCATTAAACCGTTCACAATAACCATGTTAAAAATCGTCTGTTGGAATGTACATGGAGCCGGTTCCAGGGAGAAGAGGTTGAAGATCTTTAATAAATTACAGGAGCTGCAGGCTGACATTGTCTTACTACAAGAGACTCATCTAACAAACTCAACCATAGATCTTCTTAAAACAGCTCAGTTTCCTCATGTTTACTCAGCTTGTTATAATTCTAGGCAGAGAGGAGTAGCTACTCTTATTAATAAGAGACTAAATTTTGACATAGATAGCACAGTAGTGGATCCGGAAGGCAGTTTTCTGATAACTTTATTATCTATTTGTAATATCAAATTATGTATTACCAATGTGTACGGCCCCAATGCAGATGATCCCTCCTTTTTCCACTCCCTGTTTGCTACACTCCAGAATTATTCAGATAACAGAATAGTGCTAGCTGGTGATTTTAATGTAGTCTTGACTGAACAAGATCGCTGCAGCACATCAGCCAGTCATCGAGTCTGGCAGTCGTCAGAAACTATCAAACAGTACATGAAGGATTTTGGTCTTTGCGATGCTTGGCGCTCTCACCATCCTAAACTAAGAGAATACACCTTCTTCTCTTCAGTTCACCACTCCTTCTCTAGAATAGATTATATATTAAATAGTAACTCACTAATGGGTGACATTTCAGAGACTCAGATACATCCAATCAGCATTAGCGATCACGCACCAGTTTCATTCAGTCTGAGAAACAAAAATAATAAACCGATTGGTAAAAGCTGGAGATTTAACACCTCTTTATTGAAAGATCCTGAGTTTATTGATTATTTTAAAAAAGAATGGTCAATTTATATAGAAAAAAATGACATGCCTGAAACTTCAGCGTGTCTCCTTTGGGAAGCAGGAAAAGCAGTAATGCGAGGGAAAATAATTTCCTTCTCCTCACATAAGAAGAAGGAAACAGCAAGAGTTTTAGAATTAGAACTCAGGATTAAATCATTGGAGGAGGCTTACCGCATTTCCCCCGAAGAGCACACAATGAATAATATAAGGAAAACTAAATTGCAGCTTAAAGAAATTATAGATAAAAAAACACAGTTTTTAGTGCAAAGACTTCGCTTGGAGAACTTTGAACATAGTAACAAATCTGGAAAGTTTTTAGCAAATCAACTAAAAACAAACAAGGAGAAAACAACCATCTCCTCTGTTAAAGATCAAGACGGAAACATCAGCCATGACCCAGACAAGATAAATGACACGTTTAGAAGCTTCTATAAAACATTATATGAATCACAGATTAATCCAACAGATGAACATATTGAACAATTTTTAAACAACATTAATCTACCAAAACTAAAAAATGAAAATAAAATAAATTTAGATGCACCTATTACTGTAGATGAACTCCACGAAGCTCTCCAACATATGCCCAACAATAAAGCCCCGGGTCCAGATGGTTACTCAGCAGAATTTTACAAGGAATTCTGGACAACGCTAGCTCCTACATTTTATAATATGTTGTTAGAAATACAGGAAAAACAAAAAATACCGCAAAATATGAACTTAGCTAATATAACACTATTGCTAAAACCAGGCAAAGACCCCACACTTCCATCCAGTTACCGTCCCATATCTTTAATAAATGTAGACCTGAAAATAATTAGTAAAGCTCTTGCCAGAAGGATAGAAAAAATAACCCCTCTTATAATACATCCGGACCAGACAAGTTTTATAAAAGGTCGACATTCATCTACTAACACGCGTAGACTAATTAACCTCATAGATTACTCTACTTTACATAATCTAGAATCCACAATCATTTCTCTAGATGCAGAAAAAGCCTTCGACAGGGTAAACTGGAAGTTTCTATTTGCAACACTAGACAAATTTGGGTTTGGACCTGCTTTCATAGAGTGGATTAAAATATTATATAATAACCCAAATGCATGTGTGAAAACCAATGATCAAACTTCTCCAAGCTTCCGCTTACAGAGAGGCACCAGACAGGGCTGTCCACTCTCCCCCTCACTTTTTGCCATTTTCATAGAGCCGTTAGCAGCTGCTATTAGACAAAATATAGAAATTAAAGGAATCCAGGGCAAAAACATAGAACATAAAATAAGTCTTTATGCAGATGATGTATTACTCTTCCTTCAGAACTCACAAACATCACTCTCTGAGACAATCACAGTTATTAATAAGTTCTCATCAATATCTGATTATTCTATTAACTGGTCTAAGACTACAGCCATGTCCATCAACTGTGACCTACAAAACATCTCTAATATTAAAATACAGACAGGAAACATTAGATATTTAGGTATAAATATTTCCCCCAGATTATCAGATTTAACAAAATTAAACTATGTTCAGCTACTAAAAACAATAGAAGATGATCTCTTACTGTGGAGGCGCTTACCCATCTCACTAATGGGGAGAGTTGCCACCATTAAGATGATGATTCTACCTAAAGTTAATTATTTATTTTCAATGATACCCACTAAACCCTCCACCAGTTGGTTTAAATCTCTGGACTCTTTCATATCCAAGTTTCTTTGGAAAAACAAGCCGTCACGTATCAGTCTTAAAACCTTACAGCAGACTAAAGATAGAGGAGGACTGGACCTACCAAACTTTAATCACTACTTTATAGCTAACAGGCTGCAGTACATCTCAAAGTGGCTCAAACCCAGTTATCTGGATGAGCCGTGGCTAGATGTGGAGCAGGCTTTGTGTGAGGACTTAGTCATCTCTGACCTGCCGTTCATCAGCTCAACCATTAAACCATATAAGTGCTTTAAAAGCCTTAACATCCGTTTTTCCTTAATGGCTTGGTGGGAATTCTGTAAGATAACCAGATCTTCCCTCTTTCCATGTAGACTTACACCCATCTGGAACAACCCTGACATCCTGCAGAACAAAAAGATGATAAACTTCACTCAATGGAAGACTAAAGGAATACAACAGTTAGGACAGATAATAGAAAATGGAAACTTTGTATCTTTCAACACAATTGTCTCACAGTATGGAATCAACAGCAATAAATTCTTAGAGTACCACCAACTAAAATCAATTATATGTAAGAAGTATACCCCTGTACAGTTAGACTTGCAGCTTCCTGTCAGAATAGCAGAATTCTTG
Source organism: Melanotaenia boesemani (assembly GCF_017639745.1). Taxonomy (NCBI): domain Eukaryota; kingdom Metazoa; phylum Chordata; class Actinopteri; order Atheriniformes; family Melanotaeniidae; genus Melanotaenia; species Melanotaenia boesemani. Next base: position 243,298 of record NC_055700.1, read on the forward strand.
AATCTTAATACTCCAAAATTATTATCAAAAATATATAGATTACTTGCAAAGCTAGAAGACAGGATATCTCTCCCAACTTCAAAATGGGAAGATGATTTATCTAATAACTTTGATCAGAAAAGATGGTCACAAATATGTTTAAACACGTTTAAAATGACTCAGAATTCAAATATACAACTAATACAATTCAAAATTCTCCATAGAACTCATTATACAGGACACAGGATGTTCAGGATGGGCCTTTCACCATCAGATATCTGCCCACACTGCTCTGAGAACACTTCTGATAGCTACATCCATGCGCTGTGGTCCTGCACACCTGTTCAAAGGTTCTGGATTAAGGTGTGTGAAGATCTGTCAAAATGGTTTAAAACCAGTTTTTCTGCAAACCCCACACTTTGCCTACTGGGCGACCTGGGTGACACTAACATAGGAATACACTCCATAAACTTGGTCCTCGCAGTCTTATGCATCGCAAAGAAAACTATTCTTGTGAACTGGAAAGATAAGAATAATTTGTCTATCCAGCAGTTTAGAAATCTCCTGTTAGATCACATCAGCATTGAGACAATGTCTGCCTCCTCCAGGAACCAATCAGATGACTTTCATTCCCTCTGGTCCCCTGTGACTGGCTACATCACCTAATGTAGGTGGAGGATTGCGGCTTCGCTGGGATGGGGGTGGATATGGGTGGGGGGTCCCTGGTGGCTTCGGGTCTCCGGTTGTCTCCTGGGTGGGGATCTCGGCTGCTCCGCTGCTGGGTCGGCTGGGGGTTCCGGTCTGGGCGGGCGGCATTGGGTGGGCCCCGGGGTGGGGCTGCCTCGTGGCGGTGGGGGGTGGCTGCCGGGGTGCCTGGGTCGGTGTCCGTCGGCCCCTGGCCGGGTGGCCGGTCGGGCCCGGGGTGGGCCGGGTGGGGGCCCCGGGCTCTGGGGTGTCGGGTCTCCCCCCTCTCCTGGGGGTGGGGGGTCTGCCGCTGCAGGGGGGGGCTGGGCCCGTCCGGATGTGCCGTGCCGGGGGTTGGTCCGTGCCCTGGTGCTTGGTCGCAGCCCCGGAACCTGGGTGGGGGCGCCCTAAGCCACTGGCGGGTCGTCTTCCAGGGGGGAGGCTTACTCCCCTCTGGACCTACATCTCCTGACCCCTCCCCTCCCCCACTCTTCACTACATACACAGGTAGGGCTGTGGGAGGTGTGCTTGGGTGGGAGAGGGGTGTGGGTGTGGGGGGATGGGTGGTGGAGGGATGGTGTGTGGGAGGGTGGGGTGTGTGGAGGTGGATGCGTGGTGTGTGGGAGGGGGGGTGGTGTGGGTGTGGGAGGATGAATGGTGGAGGGATGATGTATGTGTGGGAGGATGGGGTATGTGTGGGAGAATGTATGGTGCAGGGATGGGGGAGTGTGTGGGAGGATGGATGGTGGAAGGATGGTGTGTGTGCGGGAGGATGGTGTATGGGAGGGAGGATGGTGTGTGTGTGGGGGAGTGGTGTATGTTTGGGAGAGTGGGTGATGGAAGGGTGGTGTGTGTGTGTGGGAGGATGGGGTACGTGAAGGTGGATGTTTGGTGTAGGAGAGGGAGGACGGTGTATGTGTAGGAGAATGATGTATGTGTGGGAGGATGGGTAGTGGAAGGATGGTGTGTGTGTGTGTGTGTGTGTGGGAGGTGTGAAGGTGGATGAATGGTGTATGAGAGGGAGGATGGTGTATGTGTGGGAGGATGAGTGGTGGAGGGATGATGTGTGTGTGGGAGGATGGGGTAGGTGTGGGAGAGTGTATGGTGGAAGGATGGTGAGTGTGTGGGAGGAAGGATGGTGTGTGTGTGGAAGGATGGATGGTGGAAGGATGGTGTGTGTGTGTGGGAGGACAGAGTCTGTGAGGGTTGAATGGTGTATGCGTGGGAGGATGAATGGAGGAGTGGAAGGAGAGTGTGTGTGTTTGTGTGTGTGTGTGTTGGTCTGGGGGGGGGGCAGGACTGGTTCTCGGGGTGTGCGGCTGGGCGCTGGGGTGTGGGGCTGGCCTCTGGTGGTGGCCGTGTGGGCGGGCCGGGTCCCCCCGGGTGGCGTGCTGGCCCTCGGCCTGTGGGGGAGGGGGGTGTCCCTGCGCTCCTGGGCCCGGGCCCTCTGCCCCGTCTGTCCCGGGCGGCCGGTGCCCGGGGGGGTCGGGGACTGCTGGCCTCGGCCCGCCGGGGCCGGTGCCCTGTGTCCGCGGGGCGGCTCCTGCTGGGGTCTCCTGCTGCTGCCTTCCTGGGCGGGCGAGTGGTCGTCTCTGTGGACCGGTCGGGATCTGTTGCCTGCGGGGGGGGCTGGTGGCCTGGGTCTCGGGACCGCTGGCCTGACTCTGGCCTCTGTTCAAGTGAGGTGGCATCTGCATGATCACTCTGCATGGTCACTCCTTCCTGAATGTCTCCACACAGTCTTTGCGTCGCCGTGTGGCCGAGTTCTCCAACACATCCACACAGGTTTCTCTGCGCGTGTTCTTGAATACAGCAGTTTCACTTATATCTATTATCATTTTTTTTCTTTTTTTTATTATTTCTGTTCTTATTATTATTATTATTACTCCTACTCTTATTATTATTATTGTTACTATTATCAACTAGTTGTGTAATGACCTACTGGCCAGGATGATCTTAGCTATATATGTTGTAAGTAGTATGGATTACATGGTCTTCTGTATGATGTTTCAAGTCCCCACCCGCACTCCCCACACCCTTTCTGTCCCTCTCTCTCCCCTCCCTCTTCTCTCTACTTTCTTTTCTCTCTCTCTCTCTCTGTCCCCTCCGGTCGAGTCCAGCATTAAGAGTCTGATTTAATAAAGTTTCTCATGTCATCAAGAGGGACTTTATACATGTAGTATAAATCCCTGCTTGATAGAGTAAAATTGCCCAGCACCAGACAGCAGCCAGACAATCATTCTGTTTGCAACGATGCTGGACAAGACAGGTTAAAAAAAGAAAAAAAAAAAAAAACAACTGGTTTTTAACTGGGTTTTAACTGCTCTTTAACTGGTTTTTAACTGGTCTTTAACTGGTTTTTAACTGGGTTTTAACTGGTATTTAACTGGTTTTTAACTGGTCTTTAACTGGTTTTTAACTGGTTTTTAACTGGTCTTTAACTGGGTTTTAACTGGTCTTTAACTGGTTTTTAACTGGGTTTTAACTGCTCTTTAACTGGTTTTTAACTGGTCTTTAACTGGTTTTTAACTGGGTTTTAACTGGGTTTTAACTGGTCTTGAACTGGTTTTTAAAGGTCCCATATTATGCAAAATTCACTTTTTAATGGTTTTGGAACAGTCATACTGGTCCCCCCGCATGTGTAGGAGACCCGTAAGTGTGAAACTCTTTCAGGCGCTCTCTCTCCCCCCTGCTCCACCTCTAGGGAAGTAAGCGCTGAAATGAGCTTGTTTGAAAGCGTGTACGTTATGACGTCATAAGGGACAATAACCACTCCCCACAGAGCGATGGACCCGTCTACCGGCTCTCAAAGCCCGCCCTCTAAAAATCACCTAGCGCCCAGTGTTTTTCCCTCTTCGGCAACCCTCGTTAGCGGACATGGCTAAGCGACAGAAGCACTGTTCTGTTTGTGGCTGCATAAATGAACACGAAAACGTTTTTTTACTTCCATCCACTGAACCCACGAGGACTGAGTGGATTAATTTTATTTTTGGAGGAAATGTACCCGGAAAACTTCCAAAGGTTTTGCATGTCTGTGGCCAGCATTTCAAAGAGGACTGTTTCCACAACATGGGGGCATGGAAAGCAGGCTTCGCCAACCGTTTGAAGCTGAAGCCAGGTTCAATACCAACTGTCCGTGACACAGCTGGAGAGGTAAGAGCTGGCAGTTATTTTATCGTTTCGGCCTTATTAGTCTGATAGCTTGAAAATATATTAACCTGTCAATCACCTCATGACGGGCGATGCGATGGGCGGAGCCAACAGCTGAGCTGCTCCACCAGGGTTCCGCCCACCATAAACGGCACATTTCTGAAGCTGCTAAAAAGAGGGAGGTGAAGAGAAGCCGCTGCACTCAAACTGAGGGTCGATTTGTCCATACCATGGCGGAAATATTTCATTTAGATATTAATGAATGGTCTCACATTGGGAATAAAGTGTATAATATGGGACCTTTAACTGGTATTTAATTGGTCTTTAACTGGGTTTTAACTGCTCTTTAACTGGTCTTTAACTGGTCTTTAACTGGTTTTTAACTGGTATTTAATTGGTCTTTAACTGGTTTTTAACTGGTCTTTAACTGGTTTTTAACTGGGTTTTAACTGGTTTTTAACTGGGTTTTAACTGCTCTTTAACTGGTCTTTAACTGGTTTTTAACTGGGTTTTAACTGGTTTTTAACTGGTCTTTAACTGGTTTTTAACTGGTCTTTAACTGGTTTTTAACTGGGTTTTAACTGCTCTTTAACTGGTTTTTAACTGGTCTTTAACTGGTTTTTAACTGGTCTTTAACTGGTTTTTAACTGGGTTTTAACTGCTCTTTAACTGGTTTTTAACTGGTCTTTTAACTGGTTTTTAACTGGGTTTTAACTGGTATTTAACTGGTCTTTAACTGGTTTTTAACTGGTCTTTAACTGGTTTTCAACTGGTTTTTAACTGGGTTTTAACTGCTCTTTAACTGGTCTTTAACTGGCATAACACGATGCTTCTGATTAGTCTTTTCAGAAGTATGAGTTTGGCATAGAATCATTTAATGTAAAAGTCTGCATGAACGATCTGGATACCACATGCATGCCAGGTGAGGCCCAGATATCCAGACCCAGGGTGATTAAAAGGTCCAGAGCGTGGCCTTTGTACGTTGGTTCTGCTTAAAATTCAGAGCATGTAGAATATTTGAAAATTCTACGGCTTATGTGTCTGACTGATTGTCAACATGTAAATTAAAACCTCCTAAAATAGATATTCTAGTAAAACGTGTGTTGAACGCTGAAAGAACGTCCGAGAAGTCAGAAATGAAAGTCGGTCTGGGTGGTCGGCCATGTTGCTAAAACCAGAAGCATTGTTCACATGACAAGTAATCATCAAGAGCACTCTCTCTAAGATCGAGACCTGACATAGTTGCTGAAGTAGAACCTCCACGGACGAGACGGGACACCAGATGACTGACAGGATCAATTCCTTTAACAACAGCAAGATCAGTTCCCTGTTTCTAACCAACAATCTGAATCAGGACATCAGGAGAATAAAGGAGGAGCCAATCGGTGAGGAAAAAACCTGGACCCTGGCCCACGTGGATAAACAGCTGGTTACCTTGACAACGGGGTTGAGCAGCACCACTCCAGACTTCTTGGTGATGACCTGCTTGGTGGAGAAGTGATGCTCGATGAGCTGAGGGATGGTGGAGAAGCCGGTCCCTTCAAAACGATACTGACTCTTCCAGAGAGAGAGGTGGGGGGAGACAGAGGATGAGAGGGGAGAGAGAGGGGGGGAGAGATGGAGAAAGAGAGAGGGTGGGGAGAGAGGGGGGGGGGGCAGAGAGAGAGACGGAGAGAGAGGGGAAAGAGAGAGGGGGAGAGGGGGGGAGAGAGAAGGGGGAGAAAGAGGGGGAAAGATGGAGACAGAGAGAGGGTGGGGACAAAATGCAGGGAGGGAGGGGGAAAAGAGGAAGAGGAGAGATTATAAATTGGAATTAATATAATTATAAATCGGAATGAATGAGATTATAAATTGGACTGAAAGATTATAAATTGGAATTAATATGATTATAAATTGGAATGAAGGAGATTATAAATTAGAATGAATGAGGTTATAAATTGGAATGAATGTGATTATAAATTAGAATGAATGAGGTTATAAATTGGAATGAATGTGATTATAAATTAGAATGAATGAGGTTATAAATTGGAATGAATGTAATTATAAATTAGAATGAATGAGGTTATAAATTGGAATGAATGTGATTATAAATTGGACTGAAGGAGATTATAAATTGGAATGAATGTGATTATAAATTGGACTGAAGGAGATTACAAATTGGACTGAAGGAGATTATAAATTGGAATGAATGTGATTATAAATTGGACTGAAGGAGATTATAAATTGGACTGAAGGAGATTATAAATTGGAATGAATGTGTTTATAAATTAGAATGAATGAGGTTATAAATTGGAATGAATGTGATTATAAATTGGACTGAAGGACATTATAAATTGGACTGAAGGAGATTATAAATTGGAATGAATGTGATCATAAATTGGACTGAACGAGATTATAAATTGGACTGAAGGAGATTATAAATTGGAATGAATGTGATTATAAATTGGACTGAAGGAGATTATAAATTGGACTGAAGGAGATTATAAATTGGAATGAATGTGATTATGAATTAGAATGAATGAGGTTATAAATTGGAATGAATGTGATTATAAATTAGAATGAATGAGGTTATAAATTGGACTGAATGTGATTATAAATTGGACTGAAGGAGATTATAAATTGGACTGAATGTGATTATAAATTAGAATGAATGAGGTTATCAATTGGAATGAATGTGATTATAAATTAGAATGAATGAGGTTATAAATTGGAATGAATGTGATTATAAATTAGAATGAATGAGGTTATAAATTGGAATGAAGGAGATTATAAATTAGAATGAATGAGGTTATTAGTTGGAATGAATGTGATTATAAATTAGAATGAATGAGGTTATAAATTGGAATGAATGTGATTATAAATTAGAATGACTGAGGTTATAAATTGGAATGAATGTGATTATAAATTAGAATGAATGAGGTTATAAATTGGAATGAAGGAGATTATAAATTGGAATGAATGTGATTATAAATTAGAATGAATGAGGTTATAAATTGGAATGAATGTGATTATAAATTAGAATGAATGAGGTTATAAATTGGAATGAAGGAGATTATAAATTAGAATGAATGAGGTTATTAGTTGGAATGAATGAAGTTATAAATTAGAATGACTGAGGTTATAAATTGGAATGAATGTGATTATAAATTAGAATGAATGAGGTTATAAATTGGAATGAAGGAGATTATAAATTGGAATGAATGTGATTATAAATTAGAATGAATGAGGTTATAAATTGGAAAGAATGTGATTATAAATTAGAATGAATGAGGTTATTAGTTGGAATGAAATGAGGTTATAAATTAGAATGAATGAGGTTATAAATTGGAATGAAGGAGATTATAAATTGGAATGAATGTGATTATAAAATAGAATGAATGAGGTTATAAATTGGAATGAATGTGATTATAAATTAGAATGAATGAGATCATAAATTGGAATGAAGGAGATTATAAATTAGAATGAATGAGGTTATTAGTTGGAATGAATGAGGTTATAAATTAGAATGAATGAGGTTATAAATTGGAATGAATGAGGTTATAAATTAGAATGACTGAGGTTATAAATTGGAATGAATGTGATTATAAATTAGAATGAATGTGATTATAAATTAGAATGAAGAGGTTATAAATTGGAATGAAGGAGATTATAAATTGGAATGGATGTGATTATAAATTAGAATGAATGAGGTTATAAGTTGGAATGAATGTGATTATAAATTAGAATGAATGAGATTATAAATTGGAATGAAGGAGATTATAAATTAGAATGAATGAGGTTATAAATTGGAATGAATGTGATTATAAATTAGAATGAATGAGGTTATAAATTGGAATGAATGTGATTATAAATTAGAATGAATGAGGTTATAAATTGGAATGAATGAGGTTATAAATTAGAATGAGGTTATAAATAGGAATGAATGTGATTATAAATTAGAATGAATGAGGTTATAAATTGGAATGAAGGAGATTATAAATTGGAATGAATGTGATTATAAATTAGAATGAATGAGGTTATAAATTGGAATGAATGTGATTATAAATTAGAATGAATGAGGTTATAAATTGGAATGAATGTGATTATAAATTAGAATGAATGAGGTTATAAATTGGAATGAAGGAGATTATAAATTAGAATGAATGAGGTTATTAGTTGGAATGAATGAGGTTATAAATTAGAATGAATGTGATTATAAATTAGAATGAATGAGATTATAAATTAGAATGAATGAGGTTATAAATTGGAATGAATGTGATTATAAATTAGAATGAATGAGGTTATAAATTGGAATGAAGGAGATTATAAATTAGAATGAATGAGGTTATTAGTTGGAATGAATGAGGTTATAAATTAGAATGAATGAGGTTATAAATTGGAATGAATGTGATTATAAATTAGAATGAATGAGGTTATAAATTGGAATGAAGGAGATTATAAATTGGAATGAATGTGATTATAAATTAGAATGAATGAGGTTATAAATTGGAATGAATGTGATTATAAATTAGAATGAATGAGATTATAAATTGGAATGAAGGAGATTATAAATTAGAATGAATGAGGTTATTAGTTGGAATGAATGAGGTTATAAATTAGAATGAATGAGGTTATAAATTGGAATGAAGGAGATTATAAATTGGAATGAATGTGATTATAAAATAGAATGAATGAGGTTATAAATTGGAATGAATGTGATTATAAATTAGAATGAATGATATTATAAATTGGAATGAAGGAGATTATAAATTAGAATGAATGAGGTTATAAATTGGAATGAATGAGGTTATAAATTAGAATGACTGAGGTTATAAATTGGAATGAATGTGATTATAAATTAGAATGAATGTGATTATAAATTAGAATGAAGAGGTTATAAATTGGAATGAAGGAGATTATAAATTGGAATGAATGTGATTATAAATTAGAATGAATGAGGTTATAAATTGGAATGAAGGAGATTATAAATTGGAATGAATGTGATTATAAATTAGAATGAATGTGATTATAAATTAGAATGAATGAGATTATAAATTGGAATGAAGGAGATTATAAATTAGAATGAATGAGGTTATTAGTTGGAATGAATGTGATTATAAATTAGAATGAATGAGGTTAGAAATTGGAATGAATGTGATTATAAATTAGAATGAATGAGGTTATAAATTGGAATGAATGTGATTATAAATTAGAATGAATGAGGTTATAAATTGGAATGAAGGAGATTATAAATTAGAATGAGGTCATAAATAGGAATGAATGTGATTATAAATTAGAATGAATGAGGTTATAAATTGGAATGAATGTGATTATAAATTAGAATGAATGAGGTTATAAATTGGAATGAAGGAGATTATAAATTAGAATGAATGAGGTTATTAGTTGGAATGAATGTGATTATAAATTAGAATGAATGAGGTTATAAATTGGAATGAAGGAGATTATAAATTGGAATGAATGTGATTATAAATTAGAATGAATGAGGTTATAAATTGGAATGAATGTGATTATAAATTAGAATGAATGAGGTTATAAATTGGAATGAATGTGATTATAAATTAGAATGAATGAGATTATAAATTGGAATGAAGGAGATTATAAATTAGAATGAATGAGGTTATTAGTTGGAATGAATGAGGTTATAAATTAGAATGAATGAGGTTATAAATTGGAATGAATGTGATTATAAATTAGAATGAATGAGGTTATAAATTGGAATGAAAGTGATTATAAATTAGAATGAATGAGGCTATAAATTGGAATGAAGGAGATTATAAATTAGAATGAATGAGATTATAAATTGGAATTAAAGCTGCAAGCAGCGTTGGAGGCCCTCGCACCTCTGGCGCCGCTTCGGCCTATTGCACCGCCCCATCACCCCGCAACCTCCCTCCAGCAGCACAGCCGCTATCGCCCACAGCCATATACCCATTCTTCCAGAGTTTATCTCCATCAAGAGGTGATTTTCCTCATGAGAGGATCAGCTTGCACCTCAGCCTTTCCAGTGATGACATCTGAAGCATTCATGACCTTGTTTCTTACAAACTGTGTTGAATTAGCACAAACTGGAGCATGATTTTATCAAGAGGAAAATTCCACGTGGCCACTAGGTGGTGGTAAAGTTGTTTTAATGTAGGACCATGTTCAGGTTGGAACTCTATTGAGAACAGGAAAATATTAGCTCAATTGGTCAACTGACAGCAGGGTTAGTGCCACTTCCTGTATAATGGCGAATGATTTAAACCATCACAGAAAGCCATTTTAATCATGATGCTGTAAGACGTCAGTCATATTTTCAACCATAAGTTCATGAAGGGTGATATTAATGAGTTAGAATTAGTTATACAGATGATAAAGGTTAAAATGGTGGGACTTCCTTTTCCCAGGGGGCGGGGCTATGGTGTTGAGAACATAAGGACATGAAGAGGCATTTTTGTTTGTCCTGTCATGTTACATAAATATGCCACATTTTATCATGTCGTTCAAAGCAGTGGTTGGAGCTGATAGATTAAATATTTATAGGGGGCGCTATAGAGCCATATTACAAGCATATATCTATTTGAATCAGTTCCAGGCCTGACCAGTGTCCTCCCTGCCAAGTTTGGTGGAGATCAGGAGTACATTGGGTCAGTTAGAAGTACTTCCTGTTTAATGGCGGTGGATGCCATTCGCCATGGTTTTGCTTGGCGAGGGAACTTGAGGTTTTTTTCTGTAGTATCATGAAAGGGTTTGATCTGATCTGAAGCACTTTTGAGTGTGTGAGATTCATTCCTAAAAAGAGGGACCCCGGTGTCTGAAAAAGGCACTTCCTGTTTCAAATGGGCGGGGCTTAGGCCAAGACCAAAAGTAGTAGCATGTATCTGTTCAGTAGCTGACCCTTATGAATCACTGTAAGTGTCATATTGATTGGATGAAAATTGAGGGATTTATACTGATTAATGATGTCATGGCGTCTTATCCAAGCTTGTAATGGCGCCACGGTGTCGCCGTGCAGCGTTGAGCAATGTCCAGATGACAACATCTGGACATGTAGATGTGGTCGGCATGTAACTGAAGTGAAACATGTGCAGTTTGGTGGAGACTGAGTGTTGTATGTCAGAAATAATCGATTCTGTGCATGATGGCAAAACATCAAAACTTGATGAGGCGCCCCCGCTGAACACCACCTCCTATTAGAAAATTTTCAATAACTTTTAACCACACATCCCTCTGGAGTGTTTAGACTGAGTTTGAGGTAAATACGCTAAAATCTGTAGGAGGAGTTCGTTCAAATGCAAGGCAAAGAAACATGCAAAAATGACCCCAAAAATGACACTTTTTTCAAAATGGCCGACTTCCTGTTGAAGTTATCATATAGGTCCAAGAGGCTTTTTTGTACATCCTCCCAAGTTCTATCAATATACTGGATTTCAGCCATATCGGTCAATGTAGTGGGCAGTTATGATCAATTAAATATTTGTAGGGGGCGCTATAGAGCCATATTGCAATTTTTCCAGCATATGTCAATGTGGCTGAGTTCAAGGCCTGACCGCATTCCTTCCTGCCAAGTTTGGTGGAGATCAACGTTACAATGGTTCAGTCACAAGTACTTCCTGTTTGATGGCGTCGGACCACTATTCGCCATGGTTACGTTTGGCGAAGGAACTTGAGATTTTTATTGTGGTATCATAAAGGGTTTGACCTGTTGTGAAGCAGTTTCAAGTGTGTAAGGTTCATTCCTGAGGGGATGGACCCCGGCGTCTGAAAAAAAGCACTTCCTGTTGAAAGTGGGCGGGGCTTAGGGCTAGACCAGAATTGGTGATATGAATCTGTTCAGGGCCAGACCCTGATTAATCCCTGCAAGTCTGATGGGGATTGGATCAGAATTGAGGGATTTATAGTGATTTATGATGTCATGGCGTCTTATCGAAGTTCGCCATGGCGCAACGGTCTCGCCCTGCAGCGTAGAGCAACAGTTTTCACTGGATATCATCACCAACTTGTTTTCTGCTGTCTGACCCAGTTTGGACCTGGTTGTGTCCAAAACTTCAGATAAGTCGGTCTCCAAGTAAAAACCATGACTTTCTGTCGCCAGGGGGCGTGGCCAATTCATAACCCAAATATTGACATGTAGATGTGTTCAGGATGGGAATGGCATCATACATGGCCATTTTGGTTCAGATACATTGTTTTATGTGGAAGTTATATCACTTTCGTTCTTCACGGCGAGACGTCAAACTTTGAGGCCCCACCCCCTCCATGCCCTTTCTCCTATTAGAAAACTTTCAATAACTTTTAAAGAGACATGTCTTCTGGACATCCTGAGCTATTTTGGTAGCGGTACGAAAAAATCTCTGGGAGGAGATAGATTTTGAAAATATCAGTAAAACGCCAAAATGGTGATTTTGACCCAAAATGGCCGACTTCCTGTTGGTTTTAGGCTGTTACTCCAAGAGGATTTTTTGTTCGCCCAAACATTTGGAATACATGTAGCGATTTTCATAAAGATTGATGACGTGCAGTGGCGGGGCATCATAAATAGGTGGCGCTCTCATTCAATTTTGCCCGAACAGCCCCGAGCACCACAAAATACGTAAATTTACACATTCCCTTGGGGGGGTACGCCAAATTAGGCGCATTTTCGCGCATGGTCAGGTCCCCTAAAATGCAATTTACTTTTGACAAGAAGAAGAAGAATAAGGAAGAAACGGAGCAATTACAATAGGCCTTCGCACCGCCTTCGGTGCTCGGGCCTAATGAAGGAGATTATAAATTAGAATGAATGAGGTTATTAGTTGGAATGAATGAGGTTATAAATTAGAATGAATGAGGTTATAAATTGGAATGAATGTGATTATAAATTAGAATGAATGAGGTTATAAATTGGAATGAATGTGATTATAAATTAGAATTAAAGCTGCAAGCAGCGTTGGAGGCCCTCGCACCTCTGGCGCTGCTTCGGCCTATTGCACCGCCCTTTAAGCCAGCAGCCTCCCTCCTACAGCATGGCTCCTTTCGCTGCAGTCGTATGCCCATTCTTCCAGAGTTTATCTCCATCAAGAGGTGATTTTCCTCATGAGAGGATCAGCTTGCACCTCAGCCTGTCCAGTGATGAGATCTGAAGCATTCATGACCTTGTTTCATACAAACTGTGTTGAATTCCCACAAACCGGAGCATGATTTCATCAAGAGGAAAATTCTACATGGCCACTAGGTGGCGCTATAGTCATTTTCATGTAGAACCATGTTCAGGTTGTAACTCTAATGAGAACAGGAAAATATCAGTTCAACTGGTCAACTGACAGCAGAGCTAGAGCCACTTCCTGTTTCATGGCGAATGATATAACCATAGGGGGCGCTATAGAGCCAAATAACCAGCATATGTCTATTTGAATCAGTTCCAGGCCTGACCACTGTCCTCCCTGCCGAGTTTGGTGGAGAACAGGAGTACATTTGGTCCGTTACAAGTACTTCCTGTTTCATGGCAGTGGGCGCCATTCGCCATGGTTTTGCTTGACAACGGAAGTTATGGTTTTTTTCTGTAGTGTCATGAAAGGGTTGACCTGATCTGAAGCACTGTAGAGTGTGTGAGTTTAATCCCTGATGAGCGGGACCCCAGTGTCTGACAAAGGCACTTCCTTTTTCAAGTGGGCGGGGCTTAGGCCAATACCAGAAGTAGTTGTATGTTTCTGCTCAGGAGCAGACCCTGATTAATCACTGTAAGTATGATGGTGATGGCATGAAAACAGAGGTATTTATACTGGGTAATGATGTTGTGGCGTCTTATCCAAGTTTGTCATCACGCCACGGTCTCGCCATGCTGCGTTGAGCAATGTCCAGGTAACAACATCTGGACATGTAGATGTGGTCGGCATGGAACTGAAGTGAAACATGTGCAGTTTGGTACAGAATGAGTGTTGTATTTCAGAAATAATGGATTCCGTGCTTGATAGCGAAACATCAAAACTTGATGAGGCGCCGCCGCCGAACGCCACCTCCTATTAGAAAGTTTTCAATAACTTTTGACCACACCTGCCTCTGGAGTTTTGAGACTGAGTTTGAGGTAAATACGATAAAATCTGTAGGAGGAGTTCGTTCAAATGCAAGGCAAAGAAACATGCAAAAATGACCGCAAAAATGACACTTTTTTCAAAATGGCTGACTTCCTGTTGAAGTTATCATATAGGTCCAAGAGGCTTTTTTGTACATCCTTCCAAGTTCTATCAATATGCCGGACTTCAGCCATATCGGTCAATGTAGTGGGCAGTTATGATTAATTAAATATTTGTAGGGGGCGCTATAGAGCCATATTGCAATTTTTCCAGCATATGTCAATGCAGCTGAGTTCCCTACCTGACTACGCTCTTTCGTGGCAAGTTTGGTGAAGCTCAATATTACAATGGGTCAGTTACAAGTACTTCCTGTTTGATGGCGTCGGACTACTATTTGCCATAGTTACGTTTGGCAAAGGAACTTGAGATTTTTATTGTGGTATCATGAAAGGGTTTCACGTGTTATCAAGCACTTTCAAGTGTGTAAGTTTCATTCCTGAGAAGAAGGATGCCTGCTTCTGAAAAAAAGCACTTCCTGTTGAAAGTGGGAGGGGCTTAGGGCTAGACCGGAATTGTTGAAATGGATCTGTTCAGGGCCAGACACTGATTAATACCTGAAAGTCTGATGAGGATCGGGTGAAAATTGATGGATTTATAGTGATTTATGATGTCATGGCGTCTTATCAATGTTCGCCATGGTGCCACGGTTTCGCCCTTCAGCGTAGGACAACAATTGTCACTGGATATCATCACCAACTTGTTTTCTGCTGTCTGACCCAGTTTGGACATGGTTGTGTGCAAAACGTGAGATAAGTGGGTCGTCGAGTAAAAACCATGACTTCCTGTCGCCAGGGGGCGTGGCCAATTCATAACCCAAATATTGACATGTAGATGTGTTCAGGATGGGACTGGCATCATACCTGGTGATTTTTGTTCAGACACATTGTTTTATGTGGAAGTTATATTACTTTCGTTCTTCACGGCGAGATGTCAAACTTTGAGGCCCCGCCCCCTCCATGCCCTTTCTCCTATTAGAAAACTTTCAATAACTTTTAAAGACACATGCTTTCTGAACATCCTGACCTATTTTGGTAGCGGTACGATGAAATCTCTAGGAGGAGATAGATTTTGAAAATGTCAGTAAAACGCCAAAATGGCGAATTTGACCCAAAATGGCCGACTTCCTGTTGGTTGTAGGATGTCGCTCCAAGAGAATTTTTTGTTTGCCCCAGCATTTAGAATAAGTGTTGCAAATTCCATAAAGATTGATGATGTGCAGTGGCGGGGCATCATAAATAGATGGCGCTCTCGTGCAATTTTGCCCAAACAGTCCCGAGCACCCCAAAATATCGAATTTTTCACATTCCTTTGGGGGGGTGCGCAAAATTAGGAGCGTTTTCGCGCATGTTCAGGTCCCCAAAAATGCCTCCAATGTTTAAGAAGAAGAAGAATAAGGAAGAAACGGAGCAATTACAATAGGCCTTCGCACCGCCTTCGGTGCTCGGGCCTAATGAATGAGGTTATAAATTGGAATGAATGTGATTATAAATTAGAATGAATGAGGTTATAAATTGGAATGAATGTGATTATAAATTGGACTGAAGGAGATTATAAATTGGACTGAAGGAGATCTTTAGACTATAAAGATGAAAGTGACTTGAAATTACTTTTTTATTCTACTTTATTATTCCCAGATGGGAAATTATTTCTCTGTTTAACCCATCCTGGTTGCTAGGAGCAGTGGGCTGCCAGATTCCAGCGCCCGGGGAGCAGTCGGGGTGTTGAGGCCCTTGCTCAGGGACCCACAGAGGTTTATCTTGGTTGCCAGCTCTGTGACTTGAACCCAGGTTCTCCAGATCCAAGCCCACCTCTGTAACCACTAGGCTACTACTCTACCCGTATCCTATCACCATATAAACAAATGTGAAGTGGATTTACGGGTAGTGTGTCCAGGTCTACCTTTCCCTAGATCCTTAGCATGTTGAGGAGGCTCCGACCCCCACAGCAATGCTGTTCATGAATGAACTGAAGTCAAGTGAATTGAAGTGAATACGTACATCAGCATACTGGATGATGAAGTGCCTTCTCTGATCGTCAGAAAACACTGACAGGACATACTCCCCAGGTTTACCATGGCTCTCCCTGACCAGGAAGTCACCCTGTTGCCGTAGTAACTCCTGAGCCTCAGTGCGGGGGATGGCGCCATGGTACCACTCCTGGTCCGCCAGGGGACGCTCTGATGTGGGGATGACATCGAAGAACTGCTGCCAAGGACCACCAAAACAAGACAAAGAGGTTAAAACAGAGCAATTCATTTCTGTCCTACGAGGGTCGCAATCCAGCAGGTGTTCCATGTATCCCTGCTTCAACACATCTGATTCAAATTAATTAGTCATTGTGCAGAACATGATAGGCTGTTAGATCCATTTCATTTGATGCAGGTGTGTTGAAGCAGGGATACATAGAAAACCTGCTGGATTGCAGTCCTCAAAATGATGCTTGTTCAGGGCCACATAATGACCCCGCCTACTAGATGAAACTTTTTCAGGTTTAGTTAACCCCACCCACTAGATGACGCTTGTTCAGGGCCACATAGCAACCCTGCCCACCACATGACTATGGTTCGGGATTAGATGACCCTGCCTACCAGCTGGCGGTGGTTCGGGGCCAGATAACGACCCCGCCAACCAGGTGACTTTTCTTTGGGTCATATGACCCCGCCCGCCAGTGACAGTGGCTCAGGATTAGATGACTCCGCCCACCAGGTGACAGTGAATGGGGGTCATATGAATATGCTGATGAGATCCAGAATCCAAGACGGCGGCATGTCTACTCCCTGTGAAGTGAATTTTTTTTAAGATAAAATTTTATTGAATTAAATTAAACTTAAAGATTTTCAAAGATTTTATAGCCGTTTTGACGACTGTTTGACAAATTAGTGGATTGTGGATGTTCTTGGAATTTGAGGAGTTAATCTGCCAGAGCCTGCTGTGTCCACCTGAAGCTAACCGGCCCGAGCCTGTTACATGCTCCTGGAGCTAACCGGCCTGAGCCTGCTACATCCTTCTGGAGCTAACCGGCCTGAGCCTGCAGTGTCCACCTGTAGCTAATGGGGCCTGAGCCTGCTGTGTCCACCTGAAGCTAACCGGCCTGAGCCTGCTGTGTCCACATGTAGCTAACCGGCCTGACCCTCCTGTGTCCACCTGTAGCTAACCGGCCTGAGCCTGCTGTGTCCACCTGTAGCTAACCGGCCTGAGCCTGCTGTGTCCACCTGAAGCTAACTGGCCTGAGCCTGCTACATCCTTCTGAAGCTAACCGGTCTGAGCCTGCTGTGTCCACCTGAAGCTAACCGGCCTGAACTTGCTGTGTCCACCTGAAGCTAACCGGCCTGAACTTGCTGTGTCCACCTGAAGCTAACCGGCCTGAACTTGCTGTGTCCACCTGTAGCTAACCGGCCTGAGCCTGCTGTGTCCACCTAAAGCTAACCGGCCTGAGCCTGCTGTGTCCACCGGAAGCTAACAACCCCCAGCCTGCTGTGTCCACCTGAAGCTAGCCGGCCTGAGCCTGCTACGTCCTTTTGGAGCTAACCGGCCTGACCCTGCTGTGTCCACCTGTAGCTAACCGGCCTGAGCCTGCTGTGTCCACCTGAAGCTAACTGGCCTGAGCCTGCTACATCCTTCTGAAGCTAACCGGTCTGAGCCTGCTGTGTCCACCTGAAGCTAACAGGCCTGAACTTGCTGTGTCCACCTCAAGCTAACCGGCCTGAACTTGCTGTGTCCACCTCAAGCTAACCGGCCTGAGCCTGCTGTGTCCACCTGAAGCTAACAGGCCTGAACTTGCTGTGTCCACCTGAAGCTAACCGGCCTGAACTTGCTGTGTCCACCTGTAGCTAACCGGCCTGAGCCTGCTGTGTCCACCTGAAGCTAACCGGCCTGAGCCTGCTGTGTCCACCTGAAGCTAACCGGCGTGAGCCTGCTGTGTCCAACTGAAGCTAACCGGTCTGAGCCTGCTGTGTCCACCTGAAGCTAACCGGCCCGAGCCTGTTACATGCTCCTGGAGCTAACCAGCCTGAGCCTGCTACATCCTTCTGGAGCTAACCGGCCTGAGCCTGCAGTGTCCACCTGTAGCTAATGGGGCCTGAGCCTGCTGTGTCCACCTGAAGCTAACCGGCCTGAGCCTGCTGTGTCCACATGTAGCTAACCGGCCTGAGCCTGCTGTGTCCTTCTGGAGCTAACCGGCCTGAGCCTGCTGTGTCCTTCTGGAGCTAACCGGCCTGAACTTACTGTGTCCACCTGAAGCTAACCGGCCTGAGCCTGCTGCGTCCACCTGTAGCTAACCGGCCCACAGCCTGCTGTGTCCACCTGAAGCTAACCGGTCTGAGCCTGCTGTGTCCACCTGACGCTAACTGGCCTGAGCCTGCTGTGTCCTTCTGGAGCTAACCGGCCTGAGCCTGCTGTGTCCTTCTGTAGCTAACCGGCCTGAACTTGCTGTGTCCACCTGAAGCTAACCGGCCTGAGCTTGCTGCGTCCACCTGTAGCTAACCGGCCTGAACTTGCTGTGTCCACCTGAAGCTAACCGGTCTGAGCCTGCTGTGTCCACCTGAAGCTAACTGGCCTGAGCCTGCTGTGTCCACCTGAAGCTAACCGGCCTGAGCCTGCTACATCCTTTTGGAGCTAACCGTCCTCAGCCTGCTGTGTCCACCTGAAGCTAACCGGTCTGAGCCTGCTGTGTCCACCTGTAGCTAACCAGCCTGAGCCTGCTACGTCCTTCTGGAGCTAACCGGCCCGAGCCTGCTGTGTCCACCTGAAGCTAACCGGCCTGAGCCTGCTGTGTCCACCTGAAGCTAGCCGGCCTGAGCCTGCTACGTCCTTTTGGAGCTAACCGGCCTGACCCTCCTGTGTCCACCTGTAGCTAACCGGCCTAAGCCTGCTGTGTCCACCTGTAGCTAACCGGCCTGAGCCTGCTGTGTCCACCTGAAGCTAACTGGCCTGAGCCTGCTACATCCTTCTGAAGCTAACCGGTCTGAGCCTGCTGTGTCCACCTGAAGCTAACCGGCCTGAACTTGCTGTGTCCACCTGAAGCTAACCGGCCTGAACTTGCTGTGTCCACCTGAAGCTAACCGGCCTGAACTTGCTGTGTCCACCTGTAGCTAACCGGCCTGAGCCTGCTGTGTCCACCTAAAGCTAACCGGCCTGAGCCTGCTGTGTCCACCTAAAGCTAACCGGCCTGAGCCTGCTGTGTCCACCGGAAGCTAACAACCCCCAGCCTGCTGTGTCCACCTGAAGCTAGCCGGCCTGAGCCTGCTACGTCCTTTTGGAGCTAACCGGCCTGACCCTGCTGTGTCCACCTGTAGCTAACCGGCCTGAGCCTGCTGTGTCCACCTGAAGCTAACTGGCCTGAGCCTGCTACATCCTTCTGAAGCTAACCGGTCTGAGCCTGCTGTGTCCACCTGAAGCTAACAGGCCTGAACTTGCTGTGTCCACCTCAAGCTAACCGGCCTGAACTTGCTGTGTCCACCTCAAGCTAACCGGCCTGAGCCTGCTGTGTCCACCTGAAGCTAACAGGCCTGAACTTGCTGTGTCCACCTGAAGCTAACCGGCCTGAACTTGCTGTGTCCACCTGTAGCTAACCGGCCTGAGCCTGCTGTGTCCACCTGAAGCTAACCGGCCTGAGCCTGCTGTGTCCACCTGAAGCTAACCGGCGTGAGCCTGCTGTGTCTAACTGAAGCTAACCGGTCTGAGCCTGCTGTGTCCACCTGAAGCTAACCGGCCTGAGCCTGCTGTGTCCACCTGTAGCTAACCGGCCCAAGCCTGTTACATGCTCCTGTAGCTGACCGGCCTGAACTTGCTGTGTCCACCTGAAGCTAACCGGCCTGAGCCTGCTGTGTCCACCTGAAGCTAACCGGCCTGAGCCTGCTGTGTCCACCTGAAGCTAACCGGCGTCAGCCTGCTGTGTCCAACTGAAGCTAACCGGTCTGAGCCTGCTGTGTCCACCTGAAGCTAACCGGCCTGAGCCTGCTGTGTCCACCTGTAGCTAACCGGCCCAAGCCTGTTACATGCTCCTGTAGCTGACCCGCCTGAGCCTGCTACATCCTTCTGGAGCTAACCGGCCTGAGCCTGCTGTGTCCACCTTAAGCTAACCGGCCTGAGCCTGCTGTGTCCACCGGAAGCTAACAACCCTCAGCCTGCTATGTCCACCTGAAGCTAACCGGCCTGAACTTGCTGTGTCCACCTGAAGCTAACCGGCCTGAACTTGCTGTGTCCACCTGTAGCTAACCGGCCCGAGCCTGTTACATGCTCCTGTAGCTAACCGGCCCAAGCCTGTTACATGCTCCTGTAGCTGACCGGCCTGAACTTGCTGTGTCCACCTGAAGCTAACCGGCCTGAGCCTGCTGCGTCCACCTGTAGCTAACCGGCCCACAGCCTGCTGTGTCCACCTGAAGCTAACCGGTCTGAGCCTGCTGTGTCCACCTGAAGCTAACTGGCCTGAGCCTGCTGTGTCCACCTGAAGCTAACCGGCCTGAGCCTGCTACATCCTTTTGGAGCTAACCGTCCTCAGCCTGCTGTGTCCACCTGAAGCTAACCGGTCTGAGCCTGCTGTGTCCACCTGTAGCTAACCAGCCTGAGCCTGCTACGTCCTTCTGGAGCTAACCGGCCCGAGCCTGCTGTGTCCACCTGAAGCTAACCAGCCTGAGCCTGCTGTGTCCACCTGAAGCTAGCCGGCCTGAGCCTGCTACGTCCTTTTGGAGCTAACCGGCCTGACCCTCCTGTGTCCACCTGTAGCTAACCGGCCTAAGCCTGCTGTGTCCACCTGTAGCTAACCGGCCTGAGTCTGCTGTGTCCACCTGAAGCTAACTGGCCTGAGCCTGCTACATCCTTCTGAAGCTAACCGGTCTGAGCCTGCTGTGTCCACCTGAAGCTAACCGGCCTGAACTTGCTGTGTCCACCTGAAGCTAACCGGCCTGAACTTGCTGTGTCCACCTGAAGCTAACCGGCCTGAACTTGCTGTGTCCACCTGAAGCTAACCGGCCTGAACTTGCTGTGTCCACCTGTAGCTAACCGGCCTGAGCCTGCTGTGTCCACCTAAAGCTAACCGGCCTGAGCCTGCTGTGTCCACCGGAAGCTAACAACCCCCAGCCTGCTGTGTCCACCTGAAGCTAGCCGGCCTGAGCCTGCTACGTCCTTTTGGAGCTAACCGGCCTGACCCTGCTGTGTCCACCTGTAGGTAACCGGCCTGAGCCTGCTGTGTCCACCTGAAGCTAACTGGCCTGAGCCTGCTACATCCTTCTGAAGCTAACCGGTCTGAGCCTGCTGTGTCCACCTGAAGCTAACAGGCCTGAACTTGCTGTGTCCACCTCAAGCTAACCGGCCTGAACTTGCTGTGTCCACCTCAAGCTAACCGGCCTGAGCCTGCTGTGTCCACCTGAAGCTAACAGGCCTGAACTTGCTGTGTCCACCTGAAGCTAACCGGCCTGAACTTGCTGTGTCCACCTGTAGCTAACCGGCCTGAGCCTGCTGTGTCCACCTGAAGCTAACCGGCCTGAGCCTGCTGTGTCCACCTGAAGCTAACCGGCGTGAGCCTGCTGTGTCCACCTGAAGCTAACCGGCGTGAGCCTGCTGTGTCCAACTGAAGCTAACCGGTCTGAGCCTGCTGTGTCCACCTGAAGCTAACCGGCCTGAGCCTGCTGTGTCCACCTGTAGCTAACCGGCCCAAGCCTGTTACATGCTCCTGTAGCTGACCGGCCTGAACTTGCTGTGTCCACCTGAAGCTAACCGGCCTGAGCCTGCTGTGTCCACCTGAAGCTAACCGGCCTGAGCCTGCTGTGTCCACCTGAAGCTAACCGGCGTGAGCCTGCTGTGTCCAACTGAAGCTAACCGGTCTGAGCCTGCTGTGTCCACCTGAAGCTAACCGGCCTGAGCCTGCTGTGTCCACCTGTAGCTAACCGGCCCAAGCCTGTTACATGCTCCTGTAGCTGACCGGCCTGAGTCTGCTACATCCTTCTGGAGCTAACCGGCCTGAGCCTGCTGTGTCCACCTTAAGCTAACCGGCCTGAGCCTGCTGTGTCCACCGGAAGCTAACCGGCCTGAACTTGCTGTGTCCACCTGTAGCTAACCGGCCCGAGCCTGTTACATGCTCCTGTAGCTAACCGGCCCAAGCCTGTTACATGCTCCTGTAGCTGACCGGCCTGAACTTGCTGTGTCCACCTGAAGCTAACCGGCCTGAGCCTGCTGTGTCCACCTGAAGCTAACCGGCCTGAGCCTGCTGTGTCCACCTGAAGCTAACCGGCGTGAGCCTGCTGTGTCCAACTGAAGCTAACCGGTCTGAGCCTGCTGTGTCCACCTGAAGCTAACCGGCCTGAGCCTGCTGTGTCCACCTGTAGCTAACCGGCCCAAGCCTGTTACATGCTCCTGTAGCTGACCGGCCTGAGCCTGCTACATCCTTCTGGAGCTAACCGGCCTGAGCCTGCTGTGTCCACCTTAAGCTAACCGGCCTGAGCCTGCTGTGTCCACCGGAAGCTAACAACCCTCAGCCTGCTATGTCCAGCTGAAGCTAACCGGCCTGAACTTGCTGTGTCCACCTGAAGCTAACCGGCCTGAACTTGCTGTGTCCACCTGTAGCTAACCGGCCCGAGCCTGTTACATGCTCCTGTAGCTAACCGGCCCAAGCCTGTTACATGCTCCTGTAGCTGACCGGCCTGAACTTGCTGTGTCCACCTGAAGCTAACCGGCCTGAACTTGCTGTGTCCACCTGAAGCTAACCGGCCTGAACTTGCTGTGTCCACCTGTAGCTAACCGGCCTGAACTTGCTGTGTCCACCTGTAGCTAACCGGCCTGAACTTGCTGTGTCCACCTGAAGCTAACCGGCCTGAACTTGCTGAGTCCACCTGAAGCTAACCGGCCTGAACTTGCTGTGTCCACCTGTAGCTAACCGGCCTGAGCCTGCTGTGTCCACCTGTAGCTAACCGGCCTGAGCCTGCTGTGTCCACCTGTAGCTAACCGGCCCGAGCCTGTTACATGCTCCTGTAGCTAACCGGCCCAAGCCTGTTACATGCTCCTGTAGCTGACCGGCCTGAACCTGCTGTGTCCACCTGAAGCTAACCGGCCTGAACTTGCTGTGTCCACCTGAAGCTAACCGGCCTGAACTTGCTGTGTCCACCTGTAGCTAACCGGCCTGAACTTGCTGTGTCCACCTGAAGCTAACCAGCCTGAACTTGCTGTGTCCACCTGTAGCTAACCGGCCTGAGCCTGCTGTGTCCACCTGTAGCTAACCGTCCTGAGCCTGTTACATCCTCCTGGAGCTTTATAGAGAGCTTTATAGAGCTTTATCTACCGACTGGTCTGTTTTTAAACAGCTTAGAAATAAATGCACCTCCTATCAAAAAGGCCAAATCAGAATATTTTGTCTGTCATTACTGAGAACCTCAATGATCCACACAAATTCTGGAAAGTGATTGAGTCTCTTTCTGTGAGTAAAATTTCTCAGACTCTTCCTACATTCGTTCTCAAAGATTCAGTCCCAGTTTATGATAGAATTGAAGTCTTGAATTGTTTTAATGAGCATTATTTACCAGTGGGTTCCTTGTTTGGTTCTGCAGGAAGCCCTTCTACCAATCCTGGCCTAAAACCCAAAAGATCTTCAGGGGATCCCTTTATCTTTGCACCTTTTACTGTTCGTGAAGTGCATAAAGCTCTAAAAACATTGGATCACAGAAAACCACCGGGACCAGACTTGATTGAGCCTTGTTGTTTTAAGTTGGCAGCAAATTTAGTAGCAAAGCCACTTTCAGCTCTTTTTAATCTTTCAATCAACACCAATGAAATTCCAGCAGTTTGGAAATCAGCATTTGTTCAACCGTTACTAAAAGGTGGTGATCCAGCTGTTCTGAATAATTACAGGCTAATATCAAACTTATGTGTTCCATCTAAAACTCTGGAATCTCGCTTGTTGTTGTTGTTGTTGTCTGAGAGGGGTGCCGCACGGCTCAGTTTTTGGGCCCCTCCTATTTATTTTGTACATCAGTGACAATCAGCCAAATTATCTCTGATGCTAATATGCATTTTATGCTGATGATAGTTATTTGTTGTTACGGAACATCTCCTACTCAGGCCATTGAAACCCTGCAGAATGCCTTTGTTGCTGTCCAGAATGTTTTCTAGGGGTGCTGGAAAAAATCAATTCACGTCCGAATCGCAATTCTTATTTATTAACATTCTGCATCGATCCTAATTTTCAAGAACCGATGTTTAAAAACACGTTTTTTTTCCGAACATTTCCAACCTTACTTTCAGCACGTAGGAACAAGATGGAACAGGGCTTTTGAGATGGTTGAAAGGTTTTTAGAGCAGCAGCCTGCAATCTGTGCTGCTCTCCTTTCTCCTCAGGGGAGAAAAGGTGGAAGTTCAGGTGCCATCTGCACACTCAGTGAAACTGATATCTCCAATGCTGAGGAAATGGGCAAAGCACTGAAACCGTTGAGGGTTGCAACAAAAATCCTGTCAGAGGACTCTATGCCCACACTATCAGTCATTGCTCCATTACATGCTCAGCTCCTTCATGACACCACACCAGACTTTGCTGAGGATGACGCACCACTTGTGCAGGAAATAAAAATGACCATTCATGAAGATCTCTCAAAGAGATACACAAGTGTGCAGATGAAGAACATTCTTCTGACTGCCTCCAAGCTGGATCCCAGGTTCAAAGCCCTTCCTTTCCTCACCAAAGAGGAGCAACTGGACATCCATGCCAAAGTGATTGTGGAGGCTGCAGCTCTTGAAGTAATTTTATTTATATTATATTTTTTAAAATGTGTAGAGTAAATACATGTGTACATTTTAATAATTTAGATTAATGACTACGTGTTTAAATATTTAACAATTTACAGGCATATGTATATAAATTGTATCTGATGTTGAAGGACTTGTAACAGGAAATTTAATGAGTCTTTTGTTTTGGCTTTTCTGCAGAAAGAGGTGGTGCAAGCTGAGGCTGAGGTTGGGGCTGAAAATACAGATATTATGGAAGAAGAAAGTCCTCCTGCCCCTAAAAGAGCATCAGCACTTGTTAACTTACTTGGAAGAACATTTACTGAGGTGAAAGTTGTCCCCAAATCCGCCAGCAGCAAAGCTGAAGAGGAGCTGAAGAAATATCTGGAGGCCCCCCCACTGTCTCTCTCAAAGGACCCCCTTCATTGGTGGAGTTTACATGAGGCATCTTTCCCTCTCCTGGCTAAATTGGCCAAATGCTACTTATGCATACCTGGCACTAGTGTTGCAGCAGAGAGAGTATTCTCTACTGCAGGGGATATAGTGACTGCACAAAGGAGCAATCTAACCTCACACCATGTTGACCAACTACTCTTTCTTCAAAAAAACTTGGACATTGCTAATTGTGGACCGTAATCCCTCATATCCAGTGAGCATTCTGTTAATGACTATAGTGTTACAGTGTAAAACATGTAAAACATGTAAAACATGTAAAACATGTACTGAACAGGAGTTTCAGCGTGACCATTGCCTCGGTCTCATAAGAGTTAAATTAGGCAGAAGTTGTAACATGTTCTGATCAGAGTTGATGAAAATGGAGAAGTTTTTAAAATGTTATACTTTTGACACTATAATTCAGCAGGAACTCCAGACTAAAACAACTAGAATGTTCTACTAAAAAGTTGAGATACGCATAGATATTTATGTTAAAAGTTAAAGAGTGGGAGCTCAAATGTGTTATTGGCAGAAATTTCAGCTGAACACAGATTCAATTTTGAAACTGTTGTCAAATGAGAACTCTGTTTTATTTTTGTTTCCAAAATTAGTGCTATGTTTACATTTGTAGTCTCATATTGAGATTTACTTTGTTTCTATTTGAATCTGCTAATAAATGAGTACTTTAAATGTAAAATTTAAACTTCAATTTGAGATGTTCTCAAGTATTTACAACAGAAACTGCGGGTGCTAATGTTTACGTGAACAGAAGCGGTTAAAGTTAAACAGTTATTTGTAGGTATTAATAAATGAGAGCTCACATTTTCCTTTTGTTATCAGAAATCTGAGACAGTCATTTTTTTATTTGTTGAAGTTACTGGTTGAGTACTCAAAGGTAAACTTTGCAACCACAGAATCTTGAAAAATAAATAGCTTCTGTTAACAGATCGCCTCTGTGTGATTACATTTAAGAATCACTTGATTAAGCTTGTAAAGTTGCAATTTCTTAAACAAAAGCAGCTATCTAGTAATATAATTACTTTCTTTCTTAAAGAAGAGTTTTTCCGAGCTTATAGGAGAATGTAGTTACTTGTGAAATTGGCATTCTTTGTAATGGTTATGAATCAAAAATCAGTTTGAATCGAGAATCGATTCTGAATCAAATCTTCACCCCAAAAATTGGAATCGAATTGAATCTTGAGTTGTTGTTAGATTCACATCCCTAATGTTTTCTAATAAAAAGGTGCCTGAAAAGCGTCTGCTAAATGACTGCAGTAGAACAAAATAGAAACTTTTCCAGTAGTATCCACTCTTGGAGGGAATGTCATAGAGGTGGTTCATGAATGACGTTTCCTGGGTCTTACCGAGGTGGAGGAGGCTAGCATGGCTTTGGGAGATCGGATCATGCCGGCCAGAGAATGTCGCAGAGTGTCGAAGCGAGAGCTCCTCTCTTTCACTTTGTCCTGAACACACACACACCAGACACACACACAGCTGTTTATTGATGAACAAATGAGCGTCATCATCGTCAGTGACAACATCCTGTAGCCATAATTACGGTGGAGCTGACGGAGCGGGCGTCATCTTCGTACTGCAGTGCAGGTGGAGCAGGGGGTGGGGGAGGGGACGCCACCGCAGTGGCCATCTTTGAATCCAACAGGGCCTTCTGGGAGAGGAGGCGGGCTTCAGAGCCACGCAGTGATTGGACGGTGTGACGAAGTTCCAGGAGTGAGAGTTTCTGACTGAGGAGCAGGACGCAGCTGAGGAGGATGAGAGACACAGGTTGACGGTCAGGACAGGGACAGGGACAGAGACGTGGCCTCTGACTCCGCCTCCTCACACTCACTCGCTCTTCTTCTCTGCGCTCTGCATGCTTGTCTGAATTTTGGCGTCCAGGTCATTGGCCAACGCTTCCTTTGTCTGCAGATTCTGCTGAGTCAGGGCCAGTTCTTCCGTCGCCGACGACAACCTGCAAACCACAAAGTCGACCAATCAGGTGGAAGCAAACTAAATTAAGGCCAACACAAAAACTGAAGGAACTAAAACCAGAATGATGTCTGACGTGGCCTGAAGGCTGTCGGCTGTCAGCGTGTTCCACAGAATCTCATTGGCTGGAAGATTGTCTGTCTCCTCCAATAAGGAGACGTCAAACTCCACACTCGCCTCGGGGATGTCTGGAGACCTGAGAGAGGAAGACAGGCTATTACCACGGCAACCAAAAGAGAGGGAGACAGGCTATAACCATGTCAACCGGGGGACTGACCTGTAAGTGTCGATGAAATGCTGGTACTCCGTCGGAGGATCGATCTGCTGAACGGCTGCTGAGATCTCCTGATGAACCTTCACGATCTCCTCCGTCAGGAGACTGCTGATCTCACAGTACTCCTCCAGAATACTTTTACTACGGGAGTACAAACACGTACGTCCATCAGTACTCCTCCAGAAATCTTTTACTACGGGAGTACATACACGTACGTCCATCAGTACTCCTCCAGAATACTTTTACTACGGGAGAACATACACGTACGTCCATCAGTACTCCTCCGGAATACTTTTACTACGGGAGTACAAACACGTACGTCCATCAGTACTCCTCCGGAACACTTTTACTACAGGAATACAAACACGTACGTCCATCAGTACTCCTCCAGAATACTTTTACTACGGGAGTACATACACGTACGTCCATCAGTACTCCTCCGGAATACTTTTACTACGGGAGTACATCCACGTACGTCCATCAGTACTCCTCCGGAATACTTTTACTACGGGAGTACATACACGTACGTCCATCAGTACTCCTCCAGAATACTTTTACTACGGGAGTACATCCACGTACGTCCATCAGTACTCCTCCGGAATACTTTTACTACGGGAGTACATACACGTACGTCCATCAGTACTCCTTCGGAATACTTTAACTACGGGAGTACATACACGTACGTCCATCAGTACTCCTTCGGAATACTTTTACTACGGGAGTCCATACACGTACGTCCATCAGTACTCCTTCGGAATACTTTTACTACGGGAGTACAAACACGTACGTTCATCAGTACTCCTCCAGAATACTTTTACTACGGGAGTACATCCACGTAAGTCCATCAGTACTCCTCCAGAATACTTTTACTACGGGAGTACATACACGTACGTTCATCAGTACTCCTCCGGAATACTTTTATTAAGGGAGTACAAACACGTACGTCCATCAGTACTCCTCCGGAATACTTTTACTACGGGAGTACATACACGTACGTCCATCAGTACTCCTTCGGAATACTTTTACTACGGGAGTACATACACGTACGTCCATCAGTACTCCTCCAGAACACTTTTACTACGGGAGTACAAACACTTTCGTCCATCAGTACTCCTCCAGAATACTTTTACTACGGGAGTACAAACACGTACGTCCATCAGTACTCCTCCAGAATACTTTTACTACAAGAGTATACATAAAACGCAGTGGTAAGAGCTAGACGGTGACCAGGTGACCGGTCATGTGACTTACAGGGCCAGCGTCATGTCCTCCTGCATCCTCTGCAGCGCATCCAGCAGCGCGGGCGCCGCCTGCCGTCGGTGTTCGTCCTGCAGCGTCTGAGCGCCGCAGACCGCCAACACATACTGATTATGAAGGTTATGAAGCTTCGCTGTGGCTTTGTCGTAGCGGTCCCGGGAACGCTCAGCCTCCCTGCCTGTGATTGGGTGAAAAAAACATAGGGGGAGGAGTCAGTGCTTTATAAAACCTTCAGAGCACAAACCATTTGTACAACTCTCACCTTTGGCCAACGAGTCTCTGTACTTCTCTTTGGCAACATTTGCGTCACGGCTCAGCTGACGGTACGTCACCTTCAGCTTCTCTAAGTCATTTCTGGTTACCTAGCAATAGCAAACTGAAACATGTCAGCCTGAAGCTTTCTGCCATATCATCCTTTCAGTCACACCTGCAGACAACCCGACCAGGAACAGAAAGAGCAGACCACAAACCAGACAATTAAGGCCACACCCCTCCCCCCTCCCCCCGACGCCAACATACCTTGCAATTGTGGCTCTCCAGCTGCTGATGAAGACTCTGGTAGCTCTTCTTCACCTGCTGCTTGTCTCGGATCAGCGTAGCCAGACGGTGAAGTGGACCCGAGTTCAGGTTATCTGCGTGGCTCCTCATGACTCGGCTCAAAGCCTCTGTCTGACGAATCACCTGCGACCATGACTGAATGGACACACACAGTGAGATCAAACCAACTGAAGGGCATAAGCCCCACCCATCAACCAACAGGTGAACAGCTCACCTTGCTGACGGTGCTGACATAATCAACAGCTTCCTGTTTCTCTGTTTGCTGAGTCATGCTGAGCAGCAGGGCAGCATATTCCTTATCACTTTTCACTCGCAGCGTCATGAAGCGCTTCACCGTGTCCAGCAGCTAGAGGGTGACACACACTGTTAGCTGCTCAAGGCAAGAATAAAGATTATTCAAAGCTGGGGAAAAGCATTTACTTAAACTCAGAGCAGTTGGCAGCTGTTAGTTTGTGTTTCACAGCAACTAACAGTAATGGCTAAGAGCTAACACTAGTAGCTAACGGCTAACGGTAACAGTTCACGGCTAACAGCTAACACCAATAGTTAACGGCAAACAATTAACACTAATAGTTAAGAGCTAACAGTAACGGCTAAAAGCTAACTCTAGTAGCTAACGGCTAACAGTAACAGGTAACGACTAACGGCTAACACTAATAGCTAAAAGCTAACCGTAACGGCTAAGAGCCAACTAGTAGCTAACGGCTAACAGTAACAAGTAACAACTAACACTAACAGTTAACAGCTGTCAGTAACATGTGACGTTAACAGCTAATGCTAACAACTAAGTTAACGCTTGATCTCTTCTCATTTGTCTTTCTTTATCCCAAAGCAGCAGCAGCTGGAGATCCTGAAGAAGATGATCACGATTCAGTGAATGGATCTCTTTCATATATAAGGGCTGTCAAATGATTACAATTTTTAATCAGATTAATCACAGCTTTCAAATTAATTAATCATGATTAATCACAATTCTATGCCTGAAATCTGCCGGTTTTTACTGCATCGTATCACCAGAAAGAGCTGATACTACAAATATTTGCTGTTAACTGACCTTCCCTTGGGTAAACATCAGATGTCCCAGGGTCTGTAAATACAGCATGTGATGTACTTCTATATGTTGTTCTACATCATCTCTACCATGTTCTAGATCATAATTCAGAATTCATACATCATCATCTCACCAACCGTCTCCATGGTGGTAATTTCTGTCCTAAAAGCAGCAGATGAGACGACTGAAGTTAAACAGCCGACACTGATGAAGAAACTCTGATAAGACTGAGGATCTGGATAAAAACAGCTTTTTCCTTTTATCATTGAAGTGTGAGTGTTTGTGCAGCAGTAATAAAAATCCTACAGCAGCTTCACTCGAAGTAAACACCTGCTGGTAAAACACATCATTGGCTGCTTGTTTTTACTAGTTTTTATTCACTTTTTACATACATTTAGTCCTGGCCAGTGCTCCTGGCCCCCCATCACAACGTTTCTAGACCCGCCCCTGCAGAGCTGGAGTATAAACCCTGCCTACCACCAGCAGCTACTGTGTTAGAGAAGCTCCTGCCAACAACTCCAGGTTTTCTATCAGGCTTTCTGGTCGCACATTGACACCATTTCTATGCTGATGTTCATAGATTTCTTTGATTTCAGACTTGTTTCGAGGCGGCGCCTCTGGGCTCTCGGGACCCTGGGCCCTTCGCTCTGGCCGCCCTGGATGGGCGGTTACTGGCGGGTCGGCAGGTAGCGTCTGTAGAGGCGTGGCCTCGTCTCTGACCCTCCTCTTCCCCATCCTCTGCATGCTGACTCAGCACTGAGGTGTCCAGTGTGTTTACACACTAAGAGATGCTTTGGTTCAGGTGTGTGTGTTTCTGGTTCTTTGGTTGTTGTTGTGATTCATGTTGTTGTTGTCTTGGTTATTTTTAGGAACTCCTGATGATTGTCTGCTTAGTTTACCTGTAACAGCTGTAGGAAATTCTCTGCTGTGTTCCTGTACAGGTGTAGCAGCTGCTTGTTGGCTGTTAGGTTGGGTTGAAGGTTGCTGCTTCTATCTGCTGGATCTTTGTCTCCTCTTTCTGTTCTCTACTTTCCTTTTTACTTCTCTCCATTATTCTCCTTCTTTTATGTTCCCTTCTTCAGGTCCAGCAACATCACATAAAATCCATCATTCAAAAGACGGAGGAAAAACGACCGTTCATCTTCATCAATAAGCAGGACATCTTCTTGAGGATATGGGACCACTCATGGACCTCCGACATCCTCCCGATATGGCAAGGCTTGGATTTCGTATGGAAAAGGAACTTATTTTGGTTTGGTGTGTGAACGTGGCTATTTTCTGCATTTGTAAAGGTTCCTCTCTCTCGTGGGTCTTTTTCTTTTATTCTACTCGTCGTCTCGTTATGGTCTATATGTTTGAGAAATGTTGAGAAAGCAAGTAAAACCATCAGTGGAAAAAAGGATGCATCCATCCCTAAAAGCTCTCTCTGTCCTACCTCTCCTGAAGCAGGAGACGGAGCTTCTGGGTGGACTCTGATCTGAGCGTTCGTTTTCCACATTTTAATGCGGAGAAAAACCAACTTGTCTGAATGTCCACGCCACCAGAAGATCAGTGATTTACCAGTCACATGATCAGGAGACCATCAGCTGGTATCGTCCTTAATCAGTTCATCTCACATTTAAAGAAACACATTTGAGCGGTTAATAAAGTTTATACAAAGCGAGCGTAAACTCTCCGTACCTGTTAAATTAAGTTTATCCTCCTACCTTTAACTCCCAGTCCTGCAGCTTCAGTAATCCCTCGTGGGAATTTCTCAGGTCCCGACCAAACCCCATCCTGGATCAGTGAGTCGCTAACAGTGGGGATGAGCGAGGGATGATTGCATGGTCCTCTGAGGAGAGAGAGCAGAGGTAAAGTATATCAGAGCTCTACTCTGAAAAGCTGAGGACCAGTTTCCAGCTAACGGCCCCCCCACAGTGTGGAGAGACCACCAGCTAGAGGAGACCCCCCCCGTATGCGGTATCATTGATGCGGTATCTGTAGCGGTACTTTATGTGTACTGCTCTGTATAAGGTAGACAGCACTATCAGCGTGTGTTTTATTGGGCCCGAGCACCGAGGGCGGAGTCGAGGCCTGTTGTAATTGCTTTGTTTTTTCTTTCTTCTTATTCGGTAAAGTAAAGTACATTTTACGGGACCTGAACATGTTCGAGAACTCACCAAATGTTTCCGACCCCCCAAGGGAATGCGTAAATTTACGTATTTTGGGGTGCTCGGGACTGTTCAGGCAGAATTGAACGAGAGTGCCATCTATTTATGATGCCCCGCCACTGCATGTCATCAATTTTTATGAAATTCGCTACACATGTTCTAAATCAGGGGTGCCCAGGTCCGGTCCTCGAGATCTACCATCCTGCAACTTTTAGATGCAACCCTTCTCCAACACACCTGAATCAAATGACTGGCTCGTTACCAGGCCTCTGCAAAGCGGAATGGCATGCAGATGACATCTGATTCAAGTGTGTTGGAGAAAGGTTGCATCTAAAAGTTGCAGGATGGTAGATCTCGAGGACCGAACTTGGGCACCCCTGTTCTAAATGCTCGGGTGAACAAAAAGTTCTGTTAGAGCAATGGCCTAAAACCAGCAGGAAGTCAGCCATTTTGGGTCAAAGCCGCCATTTTGGTGTTTTTCTCAGGTTACATTTTTGCATGTTGCTTTGCCTTGCATTTAAACGAACTCCTCCTACAGATTTTATCGTATTTACCTCAAAATCAGTCTGAACACTCCAGAGGCATGTGTGGTCAAAAGTTATCAAAAATTTTCAAAAATAGGAGGTGGTGTTCAGTGGTGGCGCCTCATCAAGTTTTCATCTTTCGCTATCAAGCACAGAATCAATTATTTCTGACATAAAACACTCAATCTGCACCACACCTACATGTCCAGATGTTGTTATCTGGACATTGCTCAACGCTGCAGGGCGAGACATGGCGCATGACAAACTTGGATAAAATGCTATGACATCATCAGTATAAATCCCTCAATTTTTATATTCAATTTGAAAATTACGTTATTCAACGTCCCAACAGACATGTAAACGTCCCACAAAACATCCGAACCTCCCACCAGAGAGCTGTACATCCCACCAAATGTCTAAATTGGGGCGGCAGTGGCTAAGGCAGTAGAGCAGGTCGTCCAATGATCGGAAGGTCGGCGGTTCGATTCCCGCTCCCGCAGTTATCTGTCGTTGTGTCCTTGGGCAAGACACTTAACCCTCCTTGCCTCCAGTGTTGGCATCGCTGGTGTATGAATGTGTGGATGAATGTTCGGTGATGGTCGGAGAGGCCGTAGGCGCAGAATGGCAGCCACGTTTCCGTCAGCTTGCCCCAGGGCAGCTGTGGCTACACACGTAGCTTACCATCACCAGGTATGAGTGAGGAGTGGATGAATAATGGATTCACACAATGTAAAGCGCTTTGGGTGCCTTGAAAAGCGCTATATAAATCTAATCCATTATTATTATTATTATTATTAAATGTCTTACCAATTGTCTCAATATCCCATCAGACATCTAAACGTCCCACCAAATGTCTAAATGTCTCACCAATTGTCTCAATGTCCCATCAGACGTCTAAACATCCCACCAGACATCTGAACGTCCCACCAAATGTCTAAATGTCTCACCAATTGTCTTAATGTCCCAACAGACATCTAAACATCCCACCACACATCTGAACATCCCACCAAATGTCTAAATGTCCCACAAGACATCTCAAAGTCCCACCAGACACCTGAACATCCCACCAAATGTCTAAATGTCCCACAAGACATTTGGACATCCCACCAGACATCTGAACGTCCCACCAGACATCTGAACGTCCCACCAGACATGGGAGCGTTCCACCAGACATCTAAAAATCCCACCAGACATCTGAACGCCCCACCAGACATCTGAACGTCTCACCAGACATCTAAATGTCCCAACAAATGTCTGAAAGTTCCACCGGACATGCGAAAGTCCCACCAAACATGCAAACGTCCCACCAGATATCTGAACATCCCACCAAATGTATAAATGTCTCACCAAATGTCGAAATGTCCCACAAGACATCTGAACATCCCAACAAATGTCTGTACGTCCCACCGGATATCTGAACGCCCCACCAGACATCTAAATATCCCAACAAACGTCTGAACGTCCCACATGACATCTGAACGTCCCACCAGACATGCAAACGTCCCACCAGATATCTGAACATCCCACCAAATGTCTAAATGTCTCACCAAATGTCGAAATGTCCCCCAAGACATCTGAACGTCCCAACAAATGTCTGAACGTCCCACCAGACATCTGAACGTCCCACCAGACATCTGAACGTCACAACAGGCATCTAAATGTCCCAACAGACATCTGAACGTCCCAACAGACATCTCAAAGTCACAACAGACATGTAAACGTCCCACCAGACATCTGAACGCCCCACCAGACATCTGAACGTCTCACCAGACATCTAAATGTCCCAACAAATGTCTGAAAGTCCCACCGGACATCTGAACGCCCCACCAGACATGCGAACGTCCCACCAAACATGCAAACGTCCCACCAGATATCTGAACATCCCACCAAATGTATAAATGTCTCACCAAATGTCGAAATGTCCCACAAGACATCTGAACATCCCAACAAATGTCTGTACGTCCCACCGGATATCTGAACGCCCCACCAGACATGCGAACGTCCCACCAGACATGGGAGCGTCCCACCAGACATCTAAAAATCCCACCAGACATCTGAACGCCTCACCAGACATCTAAATATCCCAACAAACGTCTGAACGTCCCACAGGACATCTGAACACCCCACCAGACATGCAAACGTCCCACCAGATATCTGAACATCCCACCAAATGTATAAATGTCTCACCAAATGTCGAAATGTCCCCCAAGACATCTGAACGTCCCAACAAATGTCTGAACGTCCCACCAGACATCTGAACGTCACAACAGGCATCTAAATGTCCCAACAGACATCTGAACGTCCCAACAGACATCTCAAAGTCCCAACAGTGATGTAAACGTCCCACCAGACATCTGAACATACCACCAGACATCTAAACGACCCAACAAATGTCTGAACGTCCCAGCGGACATCTAAACATCCCACCAAATGTCTAAATGTCCCACCAAATGTCTAAATGTCTCAAAAGACATCTGGAAGTCCCACAAGACATCTGAACATCCCACCAGACTTCTGAACGTTCCACCAGACTTCTGAACGTCACAACAGACATCTGAACGTCCCAACAGTCATCTGAACGTCCCACCAGACATCTAAACATCCCACCAGACATCTGAACGTCCCACCACACATCTGAACGTCCCACCAGACATCTAAACGACCCAACAAATGTCTGAACGTCCCAGCGGACATCTAAATGTCCCACCGGACACCTGAACATCCCACAAAATGTCTAAATGTCTCACCAAATGTCTAAATGTCCCACAAGACATCTGAACGTCCTACCCGACATGTAAACGTCCCAGAATGTAAACGTCCAACCAAACATGTAAACGTCCCACCAGAAATCTGAAGGTCCCACCAGACATCTGATCGTCCCAAAAGACATCTGAACGTCCCACCAGACATGCGAGCATCCCACCAGACATCTAAACGCCCCACCAGACATGCGAACGTCCCACCAGACATGCGGACGTCCCACCAAATGTCTAAATCTCTCACCAAATATCGAAATGTCCCACTAGACATCTAAACGTCCCACCAGACATGCAAACGTCCCCCCAGATATCTGAACACCCCACCAAATGTCGAAATGTATGTCAAAATGTCCCACAAGACATCTAAACGTCCCACCAGACATCTGAATGTCCCAATAAATGTCTGAACGTCCCACCGGACATCTAAACGTCCCACTGGACATCTAAACGTCCCACCAGACATGCGGACATCCCACCAAATGTCTAAATGTCTCACCAAACGTCGAAATGTCCCACCAGACACTTAAACATCCCACCAGACATCTAAACGTCCCAACAGACATCTCAATGTCCCAACAGACATCTCAATGTCCCACCACACATCTGAACGTTCCACCAGACATCTGAACGTTCCACCAGACATCTGAACGTTCCACCAGACATCTGAATGTCCCACCAGACATCTGAATGTCCCAACAGACATCTGAACATCCTACCAGACATCTAAACATCCCACCAAATGTGTAAATGTCTCACCAAACGTCGAAATGTCCCACCGGACATCTAAACGTCTCACCGGACATCTCAACATCCAAACAGACATCTGAACGTCCCACCAGACATGCGAGCATCCCACCAGACATCTAAACGTCCCACCGGACATCTGAACGCCCCACCAGACATGCGAACGTCCCACCAGACATGCGGACGTCCCACCAGACATGCGGACGTCCCACCAAATGTCTAAATCTCTCACCAAATGTCGAAATGTCCCACCAGACATCTAAACATCCCACCAAATGTCAAAATGTCTCACCAAACGTCGAAATGTCCCACCGGACATCTAAACGTCCCACCGGACATCTCAACATCCAAACAGACATCTAAACGTCCCACCACACATCTAAACGTCCCACCAGACATGCGAACCTCCCACAAGACATCTGAACCTCCTACCAAACTTCACTTCCCACGAGACATGTAAACGTCCCACCAGACATCCAACAGTCCTACCAGACATCTAAACGTCCCACCGGACATCTGAACGCCCCACCAGACATCTAAACGTCCCACCAGACATCTGAACATCCCACCAAATGTCTAAATGTCTCACCAAATGTCAAAATGTCCCACCAGACATCTGAATGTCCTACCAGACATCTGAACGTTCCACCAGACATTTAAACGTCCCACCGGACATCTGAACGCCCCACCAGACATCTAAACGTCCCACCAGATACCTGAACATCCCACCAAATGTCTAAATGTCTCACCAAATGTCTAAATATCCCACAAGACATCTGAACGTCCAACCGGACTTCTGTACATCCAACAAACCGGCTGAAGATTGCGGTTGGAAGTCAACATGGACTTCAGTTTACCATGTTTTTATGAAAACAGTAATGATCTCGTCAGTTTACTGCATTGTCTTCACGTCCTGGATCAGAAACTGGTCCATCAGCTAAAGACTTAATTGTTTTCATTCACTTTAAAGTGGAAGTCTTAAATTCTCCACAAACCTTTCAAAGTATTCCAAACATTCCTCCCTGACCTAATCCCCGACACTAGCTGGGATGTGTAAGCGAAGCTAGGCTAACGTTAGCTGCTTTCCTCATTCAAACTAATGGAAAAGCGTAGCTAGGCTAACGTTAGCTGCTTTCCTCATTCAAACTAATGGAAAAGCGTAGCTAGGCTAACGTTAGCTGCTTTCCTCATTCAAACTAATGGAAAAGCGTAGCTAGGCTAACGTTAGCTGCTTTCCTCATTCAAACTAATGGAAAAGCGTAGCTAGGCTAACGTTAGCTGATTTCCTCATTCAAACTAATGGGAAGCGTAGCTAGCGTACTAACAGTGTGTGTGAAGTTTGTATCGGGACGCCAGGACAACATGACGGCTGCTCCCAGCAGCTTAAAAAGACATAAACCGGGCCCGGGAGAAAGGAAGGGTCCGGTCTGCCCCGTTTTCAGCCTGTTTTTACGCTAAATGTCAAACATTAAAGTCGCAGCCAGAGAAGTATTGGGGCATAAGGGAGGGGGCTCGCTCTTTTACTACTTTTCGGCCGGTTTGGGACGGGTCTAAATACCTGGAAGCAGATGTGTGCGGCGCGAGACTCGCTGTCTGGTCACCGCGGTCCTCTGACGTCCTGCCCCGGACACATTTTGTCCTCCTAACCGTGTTTTTCCCCTTCGTTTCTACGGGTTCTCCTCCTGTTGTCCGGCTCTGATGCTAACGGCTAATAGGGAGGGTTTCCTCTGGAACCGGAAGAGGGGCTGTCACTTCAATAAGCAGGAGAACAGTCACGTGACTTTCAGCACCACGAACAACAACAAAAAATCATCAAGCGCTTCCGCACGAGACCCTCAGAGACCTGGAACAGAAACCTGGACCAGAGACCTGGAGCTGAACCTGGACCAGAAACCTGGACCAGAGACCTGGACCAGAGATCTGTTCCTCATTAAGTTAGCTTTAATAGAAATTGTTGATCACAGTTCTGATGTGATGATCCATCCACCTGAACGTTCACACTCAGACACGCCCTCAATGACCATATATGGTGACACCACACCTGTTTGCGAGCTGAAAGTGGTGAAGATGTAAAACCAACCTGTTGATTTCCTTCATTCGGCTTTAAGTAATGTTTATTTATCAGCATGAAACAGCATCAGTTTCTCATAGAAACAAAACCAGACAAATCTGATTTCATGATAAACTTCTTATTATTCTGTTTTTACTGAGTTAAATAAATAATAAATCAATCAACTGCAGAGAGAAAGGAGAGCAGGAGGTGATCTGTTCTCATGGTTATCGTGACTTATCACATAGATGGATTTTATTATATAGATTTATCTTCCTGTCTTTATCTTCCTGGAAGAAGAAACTGGTCAATAGGTTGCTGAAGCCCTGAGAGGTGGAGCTACCTGTTCCTACAGACCCGGCTCTGACCTACAGGCACAAAAAAAAAAACACCTAAATGTGGGCGGGGCTTAGATCTGGAAATGAACGGAATGAAGAAACGAAGAGTTTCTGTCCAACTGGTCAGTCATGCATGATGAGTTCACTTACATCAGTTCAAAACAGTTTCCGCTTGGAGGAGGAGGAAGAGGAGGAGTTACAGCTTGCCTGTAACTGTGGTGGAGTTTTATGAAGAATGAACAGAGAGAGGGAGTGGCAGCCAGTAGAACAGGTTTGGGCGAGGCGGTCGAGCGAGCTTCACTGACATAGTGAAACAGAGAGAGAGAGAGAGAGAGAGAGAGATTTGCTTTTCTCAGTCAGTTTAATTTTCAGCAGAGAAGAAGAAACAAGCAAATAGGCAGAAGAAGAGAGCAGACTTTCTACAAGAAGAGAAGGAAAACTCACCTGAGGAGCAAAACAGGTGAGTTCTGCTGGATGGAAGGTCCACACACCTGTCCTCACCTTTCTTCACCTGTCCTTACCTGTCCTCACCTGTCCTCACCTTTCCTCACCTGTCCTCACCTGTCCTCACCTTTCCTTACCTGTCCTCACCTGCCCTTACCTTTCCTTACCTGTCCTCACCTGTCCTCACCTTTCCTAACCTTTCCTTACCTGTCCTCACCTTTCCTCACCTGTCCTCACATTTCCTTACCTTTCCTCACCTGTCCTCACCTGTCCTCACCTTTCCTTACCTGTCCTCACCTGCCCTTACCTTTCCTTACCTGTCCTCACCTGTCCTCACCTTTCCTAACCTTTCCTTACCTGTCCTCACCTTTCCTCACCTGTCCTCACCTGTCCTCACATTTCCTTACCTTTCCTCACCTGTCCTCACCTGTCCTCACCTGCCCTTACCTTTCCTTACCTGTCCTCACCTGTCCTCACCTGTCCTCACCTTTCCTTACCTTTCCTTACCTGTCCTCACCTTTCCTTACCTTTCCTTACCTGTCCTTACCTTTCCTCACCTGTCCTCACCTTTCCTCACCTGTCCTTACCTGTCCTCACCTTTCCTTACCTGTCCTCACCTGTCCTCACCTTTCCTTACCTTTCCTTACCTGTCCTCACCTTTCCTTACCTTTCCTTACCTGTCCTTACCTTTCCTCACCTGTCCTCACCTTTCCTCACCTGTCCTTACCTGTCCTCACCTTTCCTTACCTGTCCTCACCTGTCCTCACCTTTCCTCACCTGTCCTCACCTTTCCTTACCTGTCCTTACCTGTCCTCACCTTTCCTTACCTGTCCTCACCTGTCCTCACCTTTCCTCACCTGTCCTCACATGTCCTCACCTTTCCTCACCTTTCCTTACCTTTCCTTACCTGTCCTTACCTGTCCTCACCTGTCCTCACCTTTCCTCACCTTTCCTTACCTTTCCTTACCTGTCCTTACCTGTCCTCACCTGTCCTCACCCATGATGTCAAAACACTTCATATTCAGTAGAAGGAACTCCAGAGTTTAGTACTCAAGTTCTGTAATAGAAATATCCAGGTTCTCTCATAGAACTGTTTTGGTTCTGTTGTAGAACTACTCTGATTTTGTAGTAGAAGTATCTAGGTTCTGTAGTATAACTACGCAGGTTCCTTAGTAGAACTGCTCGGGTTCTGCAGTAGTAGTACTCTTGTAATGTAGAATAAGTGCTACAATTGTGCAACACAAGTGTCCAGGTTCTGTAGTAGAACTACTATGGTTCTTTAGTACAAGTGCAATGGTTCTGTAGGACAACGATCCACCCCACAATTCACCCCTGTTCATGATGAGATATGATTCACCCATGTTCACATTATGATTTAACCCTGTTCCCAATGCTATGCCGATCACCCTGGTTCACAGTGCACTGCAGTCCATCCTTGTTCAAGAATGGTGGCGGAGGTGAGGACCCAAATGCAGGCAGTCAAGGCAGGAGGCAGAACAGTGCAGGTGACAAGGTTCTATTTTCAAACCACAGGACAGGGAACCACCAGACCCAAGCAGAAAAATCCAGGCAACAAAGGTCAGGGGGGCGGCCCGGAGGCCGAGCAGACAACAAGGTCAGTTCAGGAGGTCGACCCAAAGGCTGAGCAGACAACAGGGTCAGGTCAGGAGGCCGGCCTGGAGGCCGAACAGACTGGGGCAGGATCTCCGGAAGCTGAGCAGATGCTCAGCTGATCCCTGGAGTAATGCAGCTTCGCAGTTTTGTGGTCCCATTCCTCAGTGGACAAAAATAATCTTTACAGCGAGGAAAAATCTTAGAAAAACTCTCTTAAGAAGCACTCTTAAGAGAGCAGAATCTTAGTGTGTAAAAATGTTAAAAAGTAAAACAGGCAAAAAGTAATAAACTTACAGCAGCGACTGCAGCAGGCAGCACAGGTGCACTATTGTATTGTATTGGATGAAAATAAAGATGAGGTTAAGGATGAAGATGAGGTTGAGGATCAGGATGAGGTTGAGGTTAAGGATCAGGATGTAGTTAAAGATGAAGATGATAAGGATGAGGATGAAAATTAGGTTGAGGATCAGAATGAGGTTGAAGATGACAAGATTGAGGTCGAGGATGAAGATGAAGTTGAGGATCAGGATGAGGTTGAGGTTGAGGTTAGGGATCAGGATGTAGTTAAAGATGAAGATGATAAGGCCGAGGATGAAAATTAGGTTGAGGATCAGAATGAGGTTGAAGATGACAAGAAGATGCTAAGGTTGAGGATAAAAAGGATAAGGCTGAGGATGAAGAAGGTAACGATGAGGATGATGATAAGGTTGAGAATGAAAACGTAGTCGAGGATCAGGATGAGGTTGATGAAGATGATAAGGTTGAGGATAGAGATGAGGTCGAGGATAAAGATGAAGTTGAGGATCAGGATGAGGTCGATGAAGATGATAAGGTTGAGGATAGAGATGAGGTTGAGGATAAAGATGAGATTGAGGATCAGGATGAGGCTGAGGATAAATATGAGGACAGTTACTGCCTTTCTTCTTCTGGTTTTGTTTTTCTTTTTGTTTTTCTAGATATGTTCCCTCTTCTTAGTCTCTCTCTCTCTCTTTCCCACAGGGTCTCTCGCCCTGACTGCCTCCCCTCTGATTCACCAGTCTTCCAGAACGATCAATCTGTTTGAGCCCTGCCCCCTGTGACGCCACAATGTCATCAAACATCAACATCTCCCTGGAGAATCCCTACGGTCAGGTGACAATTCCACGAGCTAAACTCCGCCCCTCAGATGATGACGGTACAGTGATAGCCAATCCGATGGCTGTCAGCAGCGATGCTGGGAACCCATATGCCACGTTGAGTTCCCCCCCTCCACCATATACAGTAAAGGAAGATGGAGGAGGGGAGGAGGAGTCTGGGAGGTGCCGTGCCTGCTGCTACCGCTGCAGGAGGAGGAAGTGACATCACTGATGCAACTTTATCGGTTATTCCTGTGGAAACAACAATGAAGGAAACAAGTGTAAAAGTAGGAAGGATGGGGGGTCAAAGCAAGCTGCTTCTTTGGCAGCCATTTTCTGTCTGTAGTGACTCCATTTATCCATCCATCCATCCCTCCATCCATCCCTCCATCCATCCATCCATCCATCCACCCACCCACC
This sequence comes from Melanotaenia boesemani, assembly GCF_017639745.1. Taxonomy (NCBI): domain Eukaryota; kingdom Metazoa; phylum Chordata; class Actinopteri; order Atheriniformes; family Melanotaeniidae; genus Melanotaenia; species Melanotaenia boesemani. Next base: position 285,627 of record NC_055700.1, read on the forward strand.
CATCCATCCATCCATCCATCCATCCATCCATCCATCCCTCCTTCCATCCACCCACCCATCCATCCATCCATCCATCCATCCACCCATCCATCCATCCATCCATCCATCCATCCATCCATCCATCCATCCATCCCTCCATCCAGCCATCCATCCATCCATCCATCTTCCTCCTCCCCAGCTGCTCACCCAGTGATCTTGTATGTTTTACTGCTGCGGTGGATTTCCACGCACCAGTAAACTTTCATGTTGTTGGGTTAGTCGTTGGACTGTGAGAACATTACATTACAACATCTACACAAGAACATCAGAAAATATCCAGACACTATCCTGATGGATTGAGATCTTTGAGGTTTATCGGGCCGAAGAACCGTCCACCCCCCATCTGACAGAACCTTAACCATCTGCTTATCAACGGTCACATGACAGGACGTCTGCTAGCAACATATTTTCTGAACCTGGACCCTCAGCTGCAGTTCAGAGCAACATTTTTACTGTTCTTCTCTTATTGGACAATGTTGACTCAAGCTACTCTGTCAGGACTGAGCTGCAATGCATGATGGTCCAAGGAGGACTGATGTTGGGTCCAGTTCTCAGAACCGGGTCCATTCCTGAGAGCTGAGAGCAACAGAACCTGGAGTTTTCGAGTCATTGTAACACCATGTTTCTCTGAGCAAACAAACAAGGAACATAAACATCAATGTTCCAATAAACAGCCCAAACAAAGGAAATTATCAAGACCTCGTTCTGCTTCAAGATCTGGTTCTGCTTCTGGGTCTGGTTCTGCTTCAAGATCTGGTTCTGCTTCTGGGCCTGGTTCTGCTTCTGGGTCTGGTTCTGCTTCAAGATCTGGTTCTGCTTCTAGGCCTGACTGATTCCTGTCTATAAAACTAATCACACTTGTTGACACTTGGGGACTTAAGGTCCCCCAGAACTTTATATCCTTAGCACTTTGGGACCTTAGGATTTCGGGGCCCCAGGACTTTAGATCACGAGAACTTTAGTGCCTCAGAATTTTAGAGCTTAAGGACTTTGGGCCTCTAGGACGTTACACCACCAAACTTTGGGCACTGAGGACTTTGGTGGGCCAGGCTTTTGGACTCTTTGCCCTTTGGGCCCTAGAACTTTGGGCCCTTAGGTTTTTGGTGCCCCAGGATGTAGGGGCCTGAGGTCTTAGGGCCCCAGGACTTTGGTGCCCCAGGCCTTTGGATCCTAGGTCTTTGAACCCCAGGACTTTGGGCCCCCGGGACCCCTGGTCTGGTTAGAGTCTGTTAAACTTGATTGTTTTGTTTCCTGCTCAGATACATACATTCCTTTCTAGATACAAAATGGCCACCGCTGACAGTTTAATAGCTCTGCTGTTGCCACGGTGACAGCTGGGTGATGAGAGATTTTCCAAACAGTTTGTTTTCCAGCTTTCATGTTTTTAAATAAAGTTTAATTGACTGTCATTGATCCGTGTCTGATTCTGAGTTATCGACCGTAACTTCAGACTGTCTCTGTCCTGGTTCTGGTCCAGTCTGATCTCAGACATCTGGACCGAGACCTGATAGTTCCATCAAAGCTGGAGGACCAGGTTTGTGTGTGTGTGAGCGTGCTTGTTGCCAGGCAACCTCAGCCTGTCTGCTCTGAGCTGTAACCTGATAGGCCGACAGCTCACAAACAACTGTGAGGAGCTGACTTTCTATTGGCCGATCAGGTGTCAGGTCAGATTATTGATCAGAAACTTCATGTTTTTATTGGTCAGTTTTTTATCTTCAAACTTTCCTCAAATTTTGGAAAAGTTTGAAGATGTTTGGTTACTTTTTGGGCCCCTGTGGGATTATCAATGAGTTATTGATAAGTGTCATTGATAAGTTTCTGTGTTTCCAGCCGAGTGAAGCTGAATTATTTATACGTCTCTGTAAGGGAGGAGGAGGAGTCACAGAACAGAGAGGAAGAGGATGAGAAGAGATGGAAAACAAGACAGATGAGGCAGAACGACAAGCAGAAAGAAAGAAAGAAAGATAGATGAGTGGAGGGAAGGAGGAAGAAAAACAACGAACAGAAAAGAAGAACAAGAAGAGAAAACGAGGAAATAAAAAGACTTTAAGAAGGTAAAGAAGAGCTGGAAAAAGATAACTAGAACAAAGTAAAGAAGAAGGAGGTGAGGAAGAAGAACTGGAAGAACCATAAGAAGAAGAAAGTGCAGAGACAGACGGGAGAAGAGGAGAAGAGGAAGATGTGAGGGAAAAAAAAAAGGAAACAAACCAGGATTAAAGTCAAGGTGAGTTCTGACCAATCACAACACAGCAGAAGAAACAAAAGAATGTCTCCACGGCAACAAACCAAATTGGTTATTCAGTGAGAATGAGCAGAACCGAACCGTGATGTGGAACAGGTCAGTCTGACTGGAACCAGAACCGAACCAACTCACCCACATAACACATTCTCATGGAAACAATGAGTCAAACTCATGTTCCCCAGGTGTTCCTCAGATGTTCCCCAGATGTTCCTCAGGTGTTCCTCAGATGTTCTTCAGATGTTCTGATGCTTTGCTTCCAGCTTTCTGGTCAGTCTGCCACACCTGCTTCTTGTTGGTGATCAATTGCCTCAGTATTACAGCTTTTCCTTTGTCCTGTACCAGTTCATTGGCCATGTTTACATGAAAGTTTTAATTATCCTTTAATTCAGAATAAATCCAAAACCCTCTTTAAAATGAGCCTGCAAACACCTAATTCCTAATGAAAATGGCTATTCTGAATTAAACTTCAATCTGAAGTAAGTGGCTGATTTATTCTAATTTTAAATATGAATTGAATAATTTCTCAATCTGGTAAACGTTCATTCTGCTTAAAATTAATTCTGGTTGTTCTGAGCATGCTCGTTCCCTTGTCCAGTCGCCATGGCGATATGGCCCGCTACTGCCCTTCTCCTCCTCAGCTGACCAAAGGGATGCTGGTGTTGAGCTGCTGGTACTAAACTAGAATCACCATCAGAGTGAAAATGGTTTTTATTAAGAACCCCTGCGACTGCCTGCCCCACTAGATTTTAATCACAACCTCGACACCAATATACATCTAGGGCATTTAGGGGGGCACATGGGCTGTGGGTGGGGGACAGGATCCACTGAGGTGGCCCTCCCTCCATCCACTCCCTTTGTAACCTCTCTCCCCCCGATTTTATTTACATGTTAGACACTACCACATTTAATAGTACTGCACTACACACACAATACACACACTCACACACAGTGAGGGAGCCCTGAGGGGGTCCTGGCAGCAGTGGGACCCACCACCATCTCATGGCTCCTTCCAGTTTTTAATTGCAGTATAAACAGCCCACACTCATGCACACACAACTCAGGCGGGGGGGCAGGGGGGTGGGGGTCTTCCTACACACCTGCGGACATGTTCTTGTCCTTGGGGTGCCTAGCCTTGGTGTTGGGTTGGCGTGGCAGGCAGTGGTTTCTCCTGGGGCGCTCAGGCCCCGTCAGGTTCCTGGGCGGGGATCTGCTGGGGGGAAAAAGGTGCCCCTTGGGCCTGTGGGGTGCCTGCCCTCCGTGTGGCCCGCACTGCGGCGCCCGCTGGGCCTGCTCACCATTGCCCTGTGCTGCCTGGTGCCCCTGCCCCGTTGCGCAGGGGTCTCTGGTCTGGGGGCCCCTCTGCTCTGGTCTGAGTGACCCGCTGCTCTGTCTGCTGTGGCCGTCCTGGGCTTGGTGCTCTGTGCACCTGCTGGGCCTTTGGGGCCTTGGGCTCCCCCCGTCCCCCACTGATACTTCGGGGTGCAGCGTGGTCACGGCCCCCTTGCAAACACACATTTCTTCCTTGTTGCATGACCACACACGCACGTTACCACGTGCATGCTCACAAACGTGCTCGTCTCTCCATCTGCTTCTACTAGATGTTGCTGATGTGTGTGTGTTGGTATGTTTCTCTGCAGGTACATTTGATGATTACTGTACTTTTTCATATCATTATCCTATTTTCTTCATGTATCGTGTAGTACTTTGGTAGTTTATATTGTTTTTTTGTGGAGTGTTTTAGGCAGCCTAAACAACTGTTATTACACATTTTAATCCTTTTCTCCCTTTTTTCCCTCTTCCTCTATCTTCCTGTCAGGTTCGGCACTGACATATAAAAACTAAAGAAAATAAGATTACTATAAAAATAATAAGAATATCAAGAGCAGCCATTTATATAAGATGTATATAACATGTCTCCCTTGGTAGAGTAAATCTGTAAGTAAAATATGGCACACAGACCACGTTCTGTATGTTAGGATGCTGGACAGGACAGGGTTAGAAAATAAATAAAAGAAGTAAAAGAAAATGGTTCTTATTAGAAGGTCTACCATGTTGTAGATGAGAAGAAAAGAAACAACCTTTTGGCCCCAGTAAAACTACCACCTGGTACGAAACAACCTGCCACTGGTACCAGATAAACTACAACCTCGTCCCAGTTATTCTATTCTATTCTATTCTATTCTATTCTATTCTATTCTATTCTATTCTATTCTACAGTCATTTAACAGACAGTTCTTGGTTGAGCCAAAGAGCTGGACAAATCTTTCTAACTCATTCTGAGTAGAAGAGTTAAGCTAAGTGTGGAAATGGTCCTTAAACCAGTGTTTCTCAATCCAGGTCCTCAGGACCCGCTGCCCTGCATGTTTTATAAGTAACCCTCCTTTAACACACCTGAATTAAAGAATGGCTCGTTAACAGGCTGCAAAAAACTTGATGAGGAAGTTTATTAATTTCAATCAGGTGTGTTGGAGCAAGAACACATCTAAGACATGCAGGGCAGTGGGTCCCGAGGACCTGGATTGAGAAACACTGCCTTAAACAACTGAGTCTTTAGCTTGCTTTTAAAAGTGGATAAGGACTCTGCGGCTCGGACGGAGTTTGGTAGATCGTTCCACCACCGGGGAACAACAGAGGAGAAGAGTCTAGCTACTGATGTGGCGCCACCTTGTGGTGGGAGCACTAGGCGTCTTTCACTGGCAGAGCGTAACTGTGGAGAGGGAGTGTAGCTCTGGATTAAGGAGTGGAGGTAGACCGGAGCCGTTTGGGTTATTGTTTTGTAAGCCAGAAGCAGAGCTTTGAATCTGATGCGCTGCAACTGGAAGCCAGTGGAGAGCGATTAGCAGCGGAGTGACATGAGCTCTTTTGGGCTGGCTGAAGACCAGACGTGCTGCTGCGTTCTGGATCATCTGCAGAGGTTTAACTGAGCATGCAGGCAGGCCAGCCAGTAAGGAGTTGCAGTAGTCAATGCGTGAAATGACCAGAGCCTGGACCAGGAGCTGGGCCGTGTGTTCAGTCAGGTAGGGTCTGATCCTCCTGATGTTGTAGAGAGCAAATCGGCAAGATTGAGCAACCAAGGCAACATGGTCCTTAAAGGTCAGCTGGTTGTCTACCATGACACCAAGATTCCTGGTAGAAGACGTAGGTACAAGCGTGATTGAATCAAGCTGCATGCTCATCTGTGGCGGTAAGGAAGGATTGGCTGGAAAGACAATAAGCTCAGTCTTGGACAGATTTAGCTGAAGGTGGCGATCCTTCATTCATGCGGAGATATCAGCAACATGCTGATATTCACATTGAGACGTTGTGTCGTCAGGTGGGAAAGAAAGGAAAAGCTGAGTGTCATCTGCATAGCAGTGGTAGGAGAAACCATGAGAGCTAATGATGCACCAAGTGAGGAGGTGTACAGTGAAAAGAGAAGAGGCCCAAGCACCGAGCCCTGAGGCACCTCTGTTGTCAGCCCATGTGATCTGGACATGCCCCCTCGCCAAGATACTCTGAAGGATCTTCCTGTGAGGTAGGACGTAAACCACGAGAGGACAGATCCTGAGATGCCAAGCTCTGAGAGTGTGGAGAACAGTATATGATGGTTGACCGTGTCAAAGGCAGCAGACAGGTCCAGCAGTTTAAGGACTGAGGATTGATCAGCGGATCTGGCAACCCATAGGGAATCAGTAACTGACAGGAGAGCAGTTTCAGTAGAGCGACCTTGCCTATAGCCAGACTGATATGGATCTAACAGGTTGTTGTCTTGGAGGAACTGTGAGACCTGACTGAAGACGGCACGCTCTAGTAGTTTAGACATGAATCTTCATTTCTCCCATGACAATTAGTGGTGTGCCATCATCAGGAATGTCAGAGAGAATCATGTCCATTTCAGAGACAAACTCATCTATACTGCCACCCGGAGGCGGTAAATGACCAGAATGTATGCAGTGATGGGTGTCGAGACCTTTACTGGTGATACTCAAGTGATGAGCAGGTAGCTATAGGACGGAGAGGTAAAGTTCCACTTTTTAGAAATAAGAATGCCCGTTCCACCTCCTCGTCCGGCTGAGCATAAATTCTGCATTGAGCGTAAATTCTGCATTGACAGAAGGGGCAGCTGGCATAGCTGTGTTTTCTGGACGGATCCAGGTCTCAGTCAGGGCTAGGACCTGAATGTCTGAGAGATTCATCAATATTTATCAATAATATCAATATTTAGCAATGTAAACAATAACCCAAAAACCAAGACAGAAACTCAAGCAGTAATTCACAGAACTTACTGCACAAACCACGCTTGAAACTACCAACTGGTTCTAGTTTAACCACCTTCTGGTCCCAGTGAAGCTACCCCCTGGTCACAGTTAAACTATCACCTGGTCCAAGTAAAAACTACCACCTGGTCCCAGTTAAACCACCTTCTGTTCTGAGTTAAACCACTACCTGGTCCCAGTTAAACCACACTCTGGTATCAGTAAAAACTACCACCTGGTCCCAGTTAAGCCACCCCCTGGTCCCAGTAAACTGCCACCTGGTCCAAGTTAAACCACTACCTGGTCCAAGTTAAAATACCACCTGGTCCCAGTTAGGGGTGTAAGAAAATATCGATACACTGAAATATCGCGATATTTTGTTTTGCAATATTGTCTCAATGTTAAAAAAGCACTGAATCGATTTTTTTTAATTAACAAATGACAGTATATGCAAATAGTAAGGGTGATTAATTTTTGTGTTGCATTTTACACTCCAGCCACTAGTTGGCAGCAGTCGTTTCAACCTCTGTGCCAGAGAAACAACAAAATCACGCGATATCTCGTTGGTACATTAGTGCTGCTTTATGGAAAATCATGCTAACGCCACACAGCTCACCAATGGCTGAAAACGTGATTATACAGCCTGCTCCAGCAGTTTACAAGGTGGATGTGTGGACACATTTTGGATTCCTAACAAAGGAAGGCAGTAAAGACTGTGACAAAAGTTATGCAGTCTGTAAAATCTGCAACGCCAGAGTCAAGTACTCGGGCAACACGACAAATTTGCGAGCACATGTGGCTAGACACCATGACGAGGTAGCGTTAAAAGCTAACATGAAACGGGTTGATGCGGCTCAACGCACAATTGAAGAAGCTAATTTTTCGAAACTACCAGCAACCTCAACTCGTGCAACCAAAATAACACAGTCAGTACTTTGTTTTATTTTCAAAGACATGCGCCCTCTGAGTGTTGTGGAGAATGTGGGATTTCGTAATATGATTAAAGTACTGGAGCCCCGCTACACCATCCCTTCCCGACAACACATCACGGATATTGCTCTGCCAAAGTTGTCCAGAGAAGTTCAAGCGACAGTGCTGGATTCTCTCAGCTCAGCAGGCAGAGTTGCTTTGACCTGTGACGCTTGGACTTCGAGGGCTACTGAATCGTACGTGACTCTTACAGCTCATTACACTACCGACCAGTGGAACCTTCAGTCTCATGTACTGCAAACCCGGGTCATGTATGACAGTCACACAGGGGAACACATTGCAGCATTACTTAAGGAGGCCGTCACTGAATGGGGACTGGGTGCAAAGGATTGTTGTTACAGATAATGCATTGAACATGACTGTCGCGGCAAGACTTGCAGACATGATGCACGTACAGTGTTTTGCACACAGTTTGAATCTCGCCTCACAAAAAGCATTGAAAATACAATCAGTGGTGCGACTTCTCGGCAGGATCAGACGTGTAACGGCCTTTTTCAGGCGCAGCACCATAGCCAGCGAACAATTAAAGCAGAAACAGTGCCTGCTGCAGCTACCAGCTCATAGACTGATCACAGATGTTACTACAAGATGGAACAGCTCCTACGATATGATAGAATGGTTTTTAGAACAGCAACCAGCCATCTGTGCAGCTCTGCTTTCACCAGAGGTCAGAAAGACTGAAAAAGAAATCTTCACTTTAAGTGAGTCTGACATCATGTGTGCAGAGGACGTCGTCAGGGCACTCAAGCCTATGAAGGATGCCACCCTGGTGATGTCAGAGGAGAGCATGCCAACGTTGTCCATCATTGCTCCTCTTCATGCCAAGCTTGTAATGGGAGCACAAGAAAGCCTTGATGACACTCCAACAGTAAAGGACATCAGGGCTGCTACAGCACAAGATCTTTCTATTTCCAAGAAGAGGCTGATTACCCATCTATGAAGGACAGCATTGTCTCCATCCCCCAGCCACCCCAAAGGAGGCCAAGGACTTCATGTGCATTGGTAGACTTGCTTGGAGCTACCTTTGCCCCTACCAGTAACAATACAGAACCAAAATCAGCAGATGATGCTGCTGCAGCTGAGATCAAGAGGTATAGAGATGAGACCCCTTTGCCTCTCACAGGAACTCCTCTCAGTTGGTGGAGGGACCATGAACACGAATACCCTCACCTATCCAGAGTAGCAAAGTGTTTCCTGTGCATTCCTGGAACAAGCGTCTCTGCAGAGAGAGTTTTCTCCTCTGCAGGAGACATAGTGAATGCACAGAAAAGCGTCCTGAAAGCTGAGCACGTGGACCAGCTTGTATTCCTGCACAAAATCTTGAGATTAAAAACTAAAATGAGAATGAGAATCTTTAGATGATAAACAGAAAATGTTAACATTTTTGTTCTGCAGAATCATTTAGTTTATATAGGCAAGAGGGTAAATTCCTTTATTCAAATTGCACAGAAAATGTGTTATAATGGTTAATATTGTAGGGCTTTGTGCTTTTTTTTTATTTAAAGTAGTTTACATTTTTGTTAATGTTTACTTGAAGAATCCTATAAGCATTTTAATTTTTTATTTATCGATGTATATGTTAAAAGGATAACAGTAAAAGTGTTATGTTGTGATTTTGCAGAGATCATTTTTTATAAATACTTTTCTATTAAAAATTCATTTTCAATATATATGGCCCAAATGTTACATATTTTACATTTGTTAAATTTTAAGCTGCAGTGTGTTTATAATGCACTAAAGGGATGGCATTTTCTTGTTTAATTAGATATTATTAATCCTAAGGCAAATGTTAATTTCTTTATTCATGTTGTTAAACCACCTTCTGGTCCCAGTTAAACCACTACTTGGTCCCATTTAAACCAACTTCTTGTCCTAGTTAAACTACCACCTGGTTCCAGTTAAACTACTCTCTGGTCCCAGTCAAACCATCTTCTGGTCCCAGTTAAACTGCCACCTGGTCCCAAACAACTACTATCTGGTCCCAGTTAAACCACTACCTGGTCCAAGTTAAACCACCTTCTGGTCCCAGTTAAACCACTACTTGGTCCCATTTAAACAAACTTCTTGTCCTAGTTAAACTACCACCTGGTTCCATTTAAACTACCTTCTGGTCCCAGTTCAACCACTACCTGGTCCAAATTAAATTACAAACTGTCCCAGTTAAACTACCATCTGGTCGCAGTTTAACCACATTCTGGTTCCAGTAAAAACTACCACCTGGTCCCAGTTTAACCACATTCTGGTTCCAGTAAAAATTACCATGTGGTCCCAGTTAAACCACTACCTGGTCCAAGTTAAACCACCATGTGGTCCCAGTTAAACCACTACCTGTTCCCACTTAAACCCCTACCTGGTCCAAGTTAAACTATCCCCCTGGTCCCAGTCAAACTACCCCCTGGTCCCAGCCAAATCATCTTCTGGTCCCAGTTAAACTACCACCTGGTCCCAGTTAACTACTACCTTGTCCCAGTTAAACCACATTCTGGTCCCAGTTAAAATACCACCTGGTCCCAGTTAAACTACCACCTGGTCCAAGTTAAAATACCACCTGGTCCCAAACAACTACTATCTGGTCCCAGTTAAACAACTACCTGGTCCAAGTGAAACCACCTTCTGGTCCCAGTTAAACCACTACTTGGTCCCATTTAAACCAACTTCTTGTCCTAGTTAAACTACCACCTGGTTTCATTTAAACTACCTTCTGGTCCCAGTTTAACCACTATCTGGTCCAAGTTAAAATACCACCTGGTCCCAGTTCAACCACTACCTGGTCCAAATTAAATTACAAACTGTCCCAGTTAAACTACCATCTAGTCCCAGTTTAACTGCATTCTGGTTCCAGTAAAAAATACCACATGGTCCCAAACAACTACTATCTGGTCCCAGTTAAACCACTACCTGGTCCAAGTTAAACCACCTTCTGTTCCCAGTTAAACCACTACTTGGTCCCATTTAAACAAACTTCTTGTCCTAGTTAAACTACCACCTGGTTCTATTTAAACTACCTTCTGGTCCCAGTTCAACCACTACCTGGTCCAAATTAAATTACAAACTGTCCCAGTAAAAACTACCACCTGGTCCCAGTTTAACCACATTCTGGTTCCAGTAAAAATTACCATGTGGTCCCAGTTAAACCACTACCTGGTCCAAGTTAAACCACCATGTGGTCCCAGTTAAACCACTACCTGGTCCAAGTTAAAATACCACCTGGTCCCAGTTAAACTACTCTCTGGTCCCAGTCAAACCACCTTCTGGTCCCAGTTAAATACCACATGGTCCCAGTTAACTACTACCTGTTCCCACTTAAACCCCTACCAGGTCCTACTTAAACTACCCCCTGGTCCCAGTCAAACTACCCCCTGGTCCCAGTCAAATCATCTTCTGGTCCCAGTTAAACTACCACCTGGTCCCAGTTAACTACTACCTGGTCCCAATTAAACCACATTCTGGTCCCAGTTAAAATACCACCTGGTCCCAAACAACTACTATCTGGTCCCAGTTAAACCACTACCTGGTCCAAGTTAAAATACCACCTGGTCCCAGTTAAACCACTACCTGGTCCAAGTTAAACCACCATGTGGTCCCAGTTAAACTACTCTCTGGTCCCAGTCAAACCACCTTCTGGTCCCAGTTAAACTACCATCTGGTCCCAGTTAACTACTCTCTGGTCCCAGTTAAAATAACACCTGGTCCCAAACAACTACCCCTGGCCCCAGTTACACCACATTCTGGTCCCAGTTAAAATACCACCTGGTCCCAAACAACTACTATCTGGTCCCAGTTAAACCACTACCTGGTCCAAGTTAAAATACCACCTGGTCCCAGTTAAACCACTACCTGGTCCAAGTTAAACCACCATGTGGTCCCAGTTAAACTACTCTCTGGTCCCAGTCAAACCACCTTCTGGTCCCAGTTAAACTACCATCTGGTCCCAGTTAACTACTCTCTGGTCCCAGTTAAAATAACACCTGGTCCCAAACAACTACCCCTGGCCCCAGTTACACCACATTCTCGTCCCAGTTAAAATATCACCTGGTCCCAGTTAACTACTACCTGTTCCCACTTAAACCCCTACCTGGTCCTAGTTAAACTACCGCCTGGTTCGAGTTAAACTACCACCTGGTCACACTTAAACCCCTACCTGGTCCCATTTGAACCACTATCTGGTCCCAGTTAAACTCCTACCTGGTCCTTGTTAAACTACTACCTGGTCCCAGTTTAACCACTATCTGGTCCCAGTAAAAAATTACCATGTGGTCCCAGTTAAACCACTACCTGGTCAAGTTAAAATACCACCTGGTCACAGTTAAACTACTACCTGGTCCAAGTTAAAATACCACCTGGTCCCTGTTAAACCACTACCTGGTCCAAATTAAACTACCAACTGCCCTAGTTAAACTACCACCTGGTTCCAACTGCCATCTGGTCCCAGTTAAACCACATTCTTGTCCCAGTAAAATCTACCCTCTGGCCCCTGTAAACTGCCACCTGGTTCCAGTTATACTACCACCTGGTCCCAAATAGATCACTACCTGGTCTCAGTTGAACCACCTTCTGGTCCCAGTAAAAATTACCTTCTAGTCCCAATTAACCACTACCTGGTCCAAGTAAAAAAAAAAACGCCTGGTCCCAATTAAACTACCATCTGGTCCAGTTAAACCACTACCTGGTGCAAGTTAAACCATCATGTGGTCCCAGTTAAACCACTACCTGGTCCTAGTTAAACTACCACCTGGTTCCAGTTAAACTACCCCCTGGTCCCAGTAAAAGCATCTTCTGGTCCCAGTTAAACTGCCACCTGGTCCCAGTTAAACTACTACCTGGTCACACTTAAACCCCTACCTGGTCCCAATTGAACCACTATCTGGTCCTGGTTAAACTCTTACCTGGTCCTTGTTAAACTACCACCTGGTCCCAGTTTAACCACTATCTGGTCCCAGTAAAAAAATACCATGTGGTCCCAGTTAAACCACTACCTGGTCCAAGTTAAAATACCACCTGGTCCCTGTTAAACCACTACCTGGTCCAAATTAAACTACCAACTGTCCCAGTTAAATTACCACCTGGTTCCAGTTAAACTGCCATCTGGTCCCAGTAAACTGCCACCTGGTTCCAGTTATATTACCACCTGGTCCCAAATAGATCACTACCTGGTCTCAGTTGAACCACCTTCTGGTCCCAGTAAAAATTACTTTCTGGTCCCAATTAACCACCACCTGGTCCAAGTAAAAAAAAAACGCCTGGTCCCAATTAAACTACCATCTGGTCCAGTTAAACTACTACCTGGTCCCACTTCAACCCCTAACTGATCCCAGTTGAACCACTATCTGGTCCTGGTTAAACTCTTACCTGGTCCTAGTTAAAATACAACCTGGTCCCAGTTAAACTACCAACTGGTTCCAGTTAAACCACAGTCTGGTCCCAGTTTAACCATATTCTGGTCCCAGTAAAAACTACCATCTGGCCCCAGTTAAACCACTACCTGGTCCAGTCAAAATACCACCTGGTCCCAGTTAAACCACTACCTGGTCCAAATTAAACTACAAACTGTCCCAGATAAAATACCACCTGGTCCCATGTTAACTACTACCTGGTCCCAGTAAACTACCACCTGGTCCCATTTGAACCACTACTTGGTGCAATTTAAACCAACTTCTTGTCCTAGTTAAACTACCACCTGGTTCCAGTTAAACCTCCTGGTCCCAGTCAAACCATCTTCTGGTCCCAGTTAAACTGCCACCTGGTCCCAGTTAAACTACCACCTGGTCCAAGTTAAAATACCACCTGGTCCCAAACAACTACTACCTGGTCCCAGTTAAACCACATTCTGGTCCCAGTTAACTACTACCTGTTCCCACTGAAACCCCTACCTGGTCCTAGTTAAACTACCCCCTGGTCCCAGTCAAACCATCTTCTGGTCCCAGTTAAACTACTACCTGGTCCCACTTAAACCCCTACCTGGTCCCAGTTGAACCACTATCTGGTCCCAGTTAAACTCCTACCTGGTCCTTGTTAAACTGCCACCTGGTCACAGTTGAACCACTATATGGTCCCAGTTAAACTCCTACCTGGTCCTTGTTAAACTACCACCTGGTCCCAGTTGAACCACTATCTGGTCCCAGTTAAACTCCTACCTGGTCCTTGTTAAACTGCCACCTGGTCACAGTTGAACCACTATCTGGTCCCAGTTAAACACCTACCTGGTCCTAGTAAGCTGAAGATGAAATACAACTTTTTTTCTCTCTTTCAGAGCAAAATGTCCCACGAAAAAAACCATAAGGACGAAGAGGGAGAGAAAGAAGAGATTACCTGTCAGCCTGTCCCTCCTCCCCACACTTCTGATGCCATGGAGATGGTGATGTCAATGAGAAGGCAGGACCTGGTGTGCATAGTGTGCTTTGGTAGCTATGACCTAGTAACCCGGTTGCCACGACGACTACACTGTGGCCATGCCTTCTGCCAGGCATGTCTGAAGAGACTGGATACAGTCATTAATGAACAGGTGACCTCTGTTTTCCCTCACATTAAATTATAGTCAGTTTAGTTTCAGCAAGACCAGTACCAGTCATGGACATTACTGATCGTAGACCACCAAAACCATTACAGGATCAACTCCCAATCTTAAACCACCACTACCAGTCTGGAATCAGCTCTTGCTGTAACAGATCCCGGTGTAGCAGCTCAGATATAGCAGCACAGGTGTAGCAGTTCCAGATGTAGCAGCTCAAGTGTCGCATTTCAAGGTGTAGCAGCACAGGGGTAGCAGCTCCAGGTGTAGCAGCTCAGGTGTAGCAGTTCCAGATGTAGCAGCTCAGCTGTAGCTTTTCCAGGTGTAGCAGCACAGATGTAGCAGTTCCATGTGTAGCAGTTTCAGGTGTAGCAGCTCAGGTATAGCAGCACAGGTGTAGCAGTTCCAGATGTAACAGTTCAGCTACAGCTTTCCCATGTGTAACACCACAGTTGTAGCAGTTTCAGGTGTAGCAGCTCAGGTGTAGCAGCACAGATGTTTCAGTTCCAGATGTAGCAGCTCCAGGTGTGGCAGCACAGATGTTTCAGTTCCAGATGTAGCAGCTCAAGTGTAGCAGTTTCATGTGTAGCAGATTAGGTGTAGCAGCACAGATGTAGCAGCCCCAGGTGTAGCAGCTCAGGTGTAGCAGCACAGGTGTAGCAGTTCCAGGTGTAGCAGCTCAGGTGTAGCAGTTCCAGATGTAGCAGCTCCGCTAAAACTTTCCCACTTGTAGCAGCACAGGTGTAGCAGTTCAAGGTGTAGCAGCACAGGTGTAGCAGGTCCAGGTGTAGCAGCACAGGTGTAGCAGCACAGATGTAGCAGTTCCAGGTGTAGCAGCTCAGGTGTAGCAGCAAAGGTGTGGCAGTTCCAGATGTAGCAGCTCAGCTATAGCTTTCCCAGGTATAGCAGCACAGATGTAGCAGCTCCAGGTGTAGCAGTTCCATGTGTAGCACCACAGTTGTAGCAGTTCCAGGTGTAGCAGCACAGGTGTAGCAGCACAGATGTTTCAGTTCCAGGTGTAGCAGCTCAAGTGTAGCATTTCCAGGTGTAGCAGCACAGATGTAGCAGCTCCAGGTGTAGGAGTTCCAGGTGTAGCACCTCAGATGTAGCAGCACAGGTGTAGCAGCAAAAGTGTAGGAACTCAGCTGACACCTGAAATGACCTGCCTCGTTCCCCACAGGTGTGGATCCCATGTCCTCAGTGTCGACAGAACACGCCTCGGCCCAGAGGAGGAGCAGCGGGTCTGGACCTGGATCTGGCGTCTTTCCTGGGAGTGAAGGCCCAGCAGACCTGCACCTCCTCCTGTTCCTTGTCCTCCTGGAGGTCCAGCTGTAGGGAAGGACCGCCAGCTGGAGACACAGGCCGGGATGGTAAGCTGTGGCTGGCGAAGGAGGTCACAGATGAAAACTGGTCACATGGAGGCTTGGCTGAGCCGCGCTTCCATCGCTATGGCAACTGCTGCCCGCCTCTATCCTATTGGTTGTGCTGCTTTTTCTGCTGTCCGGGGCGGGGCTAACAGAGTGGACCTGGAATGGACTAAAAACTGTCTTTTAGCTCTCATATTGTTTTAGGAAATTTTCAAGCTGTGATGCTGAAGTCTGAGTTTCATAACATGACAGGAACATTTCTTAACCAAAACTGAACTGGATCTGAACTAGATCTGAACTGGATTTAAACCGGATCTGAACTGGACCTGAAGCGGGTGTAACTGAGGAAACATCCATGAACTGTTTCTGTTTCATCAAACCTTTCAGGGTGAAGACGTCCTCGCTGCTGGTAGTTCCTGTCAATATCAGATAGTGGTTTTGGTCTGTTCTCATATGTTCCAGGTCTTGGTTATTTTCTAATGTCCATCTCAGAATAGAAAAGATGGCGTTTTGGAGGAAGGGGCTGCAGGAAAGGTTTAAACCTATCAACGTCAGCTAAATGGAAGCATCTGAGGAGGTTTATTCTTCATCTCCCAGCCCATCCAATTCCATCCAATCTCTTACATCATACAGCTCAATCTTAACGATCCCCCAAGTCGGTCCAGGCGCGGTTCAGGGCTCTGTCCTGGGTTCTCATAAACCTCCTGAACATAATTTGGAACAAACCTAAAGTTCTTCTGAACCAGATTATCCAAAGCTGAAGGCTCCTCAGACTGGGTGTCATCCTCGACAGTAAACCTCCATTGCAGTCTACCCAGTCTGACCAGATAATCAAACATTAGGCGACTCCTCCCTCACCCCTCCTGTAACTCTCTTGAGTCTTCCTCAGAAGTCCGTCCTGAGACCTGCCATCCTTATGTACATCACCTACATGCACCATCCATCCTTTTCTGCCACTTGTCCGGAGTCCGTTTGCAGGGCAGCTGCCTAAGCAGGAAAGCCCAGACTTCCCTCTCCCCGGCCACATTCACCAGCTCATCGGGGTGGATCCTGAGGCGTTCCCAGGCCAGCCAAGAAATATATTCCATCCAGCATGTCCTGTGTCTTCCCCGGGGCCTCTTTCCGATGGGACGTGCCCAGAACACTTCACCAGGGAGACGTCCAGGAGGCATCCTGGCCAGATGCCCGGGCCACCTCATCTGCCTCCCCTCGATGTGGAGGGGCAGCGACTCTACTCTGAGCCCCTCCCGGATCACCAAGCTTCTCACCCTATCTCTAAAGGAGAGCCCGGCCACCCTGCGGAGAAAACTCATTTCGGCCACTTGTATTCGTGATCTTGTTCTTTCGGTCACTACCCACAGCTCGTGGCCATAGGTGAGGGTAGGAACGTAGATCGACCGGTAAATCGAGAGCTTTGCCTATTGGACCAGCTCCTTCTTCACCACGACAGACCGATGCAGAGTCCGCATCACTGCAGACGCCGCACCGATCCGCCTGTCAATCTCCCGCTCCATCCTTCCCTCACTCATGAACAAGACCCTTCAGATACGTGAACTCCTCCACTTGGAGCAGGACCTCACTCCCAACCCGGAGAAAACACTCCAAATCCAAGACCATGGTCTTGGATTTGGAGGTGCTGATTTTCATCCCAGCCGCTTCACACTCGGCTGCGAATCGCTCCAGGGAGAGCTGAAGATCACGTCCCGATAAAGCCAACAGAACCACATCATCCACAAAGAGCAGAGACCCAAACCTGAGGCCACCGAACCGGATCCCCTCAACAACTTGGCTGTGCCTAGAAATTCTGCCTATAAAAGTTATGAACAGAATCGGTGACAAAGGGCAGCCTT
Source organism: Melanotaenia boesemani (assembly GCF_017639745.1). NCBI lineage: Eukaryota > Metazoa > Chordata > Actinopteri > Atheriniformes > Melanotaeniidae > Melanotaenia > Melanotaenia boesemani. The sequence goes on from NC_055700.1 coordinate 302,858, forward strand.
GGCGGAGTCAAACCCTCACCAGCAATGTGGACCAAGCTCTGACACTGGTCGTACAGGGACCGGACAGCTCGCACAAGCAGGTCCGGCACCCCATACTCCCGGAGAACCCCCCACAGGAGTTCCCGGGGTACACGGTCGAACACCTTCTCCAAGTCCACAAAGCACATGTAGATTGGTTGTGCAAACTCCCATGCCCCCTCAAAGACCCTGAAGAGGGTGTAGAGCTGGTACACTGTTCCACGACTGGAACGAAAACCACACTGCTCCTCCTCAATCTGAGGTTCGACTATCCGACAGACCCTCCTCTCCAGCACCCCTGAATAGACCTTACCAGGGAGGCTGAGGAGTGTGATCCCCTTGTAGTTGGAGCACACCCTCCAGTCCCCCTTTTTGAAGAGGGGGACCACCACCCCAGTCTGCCAGTCCTGGGGAACTGTCCCCGATGTCCACGCGATGCTGCAGAGACGTATAAGCCAAGACAGCCCTACAGCATCCAGAGCCTTAAGAAACTCTGGGCGGACCTCATCCACCCCCGGGGCCCTGCCACAGAGGAACTTTTTAACCACCTCAGCGACCTCAGCCCCAGAGATGGGAGAGCCAACACCAGCTACCCCAGACTCTGCTTCTTCATTGGAAGACGTGTTGGTGGGATTGAGAAGGTCTTCGAAATATTCCCTCCACCACCTCACAACATCCCGAGTCGAGGTCAGCAGCCCCCCATCCCCACTGTATCCCCACAGTGTTGACGGAGCACTGCTTTCCCCTCCTGAGCCACCGGATGTTGGACAAGGATCTCCTCAAAGCCGTCCAGAAGTCATTCTCCACGGCCTCTCCAAACTCCTCCCATGCCCGAGTTTTTGCCTTAGGAACCGCCGAAGTCCAACGATACGACTACAAAGTCGATCATCGAACTGCGGCCTAGAGTGTCCTGGTGCCAAGTGCACATGTGGACAATCTTATGCCTGAACAAGGTGTTTGTTATGGACAATCCATGAGGAGCACAGAAGTCCAGCAACAAAACACCACTCGGATTCAGATCAGAGGGGCCGTTCCTCCCAATCACGTCCCTCCAGGTCTCGCTGTCATTGCCCACGTGAGCATTGAAGTCCCCCAGCAGAACGAGGAAGTCCCCACAAGGAGTGCTTTCCAACACAACCTTCCAGGGACTCCAAAAAGGGTGGGTACTCTGAACTGCCGTCAGGACCCGTGCCCCCACCCGAAGGTGGAGGGAGGCTGCCCTCTCATTCACCAGGATAAATCCCAACATACAGGTGCCAAGTTGAGGGGCTATGAGCATGCCCACACCTGCTCGGCGCCTCTCACCGGGAGCAACTCCAGAATGGAAGAGGGTCCAGCCCCTCTCAAGGGCAGTGGTTCCAGAGCCCAAGCGTGAGTCCAACTATATCTAGCCGGAACCGCTCAACCTCGCGCACCAGCTCAGGCTCCTTCCCCGCCAGAGAGGTGACATTCCACATCCCTACAGCTAGCTTTTGCAGCCGAGGATCAGACCGGAAGGGTCCCCGCCTCTGGCAGCCGCCCAGCTCACAATACACCCGACCCCTATGGCCCCTCCTGCAGGTGGTGAGCCCACAGGAGGAGAGGCCCATGGTTAGGGTTAGAGGTTACAACAACATAGCCGCTAGGATCATCAGGGCACGCAAACTCCTCCACCACGATAAGGTGGCGGCTCAGGGAGAAGCCTCCCTGCCCCATTATACAGAAATCTGTGTAACTGGAACCTGTTGACACAAACATGGATGCTTATGCTGCTACCTGGTGGTGAATCATGGATACTGTCCTGTTTCAGATGAGCTGCTCATTGAACCTGAAAGACAAAATACACTTCATTTCTTTCTTTGTATGTTGATTTTATTTGTTGTTTTCCTTTGGTTACTGTTGATAAAGTTCTCGAGGGTGAGTTTAAATAAAACTTAAGAAGAAAGACACAAGCTACTGAGAAGCAGAAATTTATTCAAATTACATATGTTTATTTATTTTACAAACATTTACAAGACACAGAATAAAAGATATCGACCATCTTTTCATCTTCAGAACAAGGAAAATAAATGAAGTGTTAACAAGAGTTGGCCACGTCCCCTGCTGGCCAACTACCAATCAGCTGCTTCATAATGGTGTTAGCTAATGCTAACAACTGACAGGAAAAGAGAAAACATCCAAACTGTCATCAGATCAGGGAACGTTGGGTTAAACATCAGCTGGAGATTAAAACAGTTTGGCTGGTGGGCGAGAGACACCCACACAGAATAGAGAGACAGAGAGACAGAGAGAGAGAGAGAGAGAGAGAGAGAGAGAGAGAGATTTGGCATTGTCTCTTTCAGGCAAAAAAAAAGCATTATGGGACTTTGAGTCGTTCTCCATGACAAAATTAAAATGTAAAGAGAAAACGACCCACAATGCTTTAAACTCTTCCTCTGACCCCACTCCAAGTCTGTAGCCAATCACAGGCCACCAATGCCCTCTCCCATTCTGATTCTCTGTCCAGGCTGCAGGTTGAAGGTAAAGTCTTTGGGAGCCTCAAACAGCAGAACAATGGTGGAACCAAGGTTAAACTCCCCCACAGGGTCTCCTTTCTGTAAGGCCACGCCCCCTCCATCCACCAACAGCACATCCCCTTCACCTTCTGGCTTTAACAACTTGTTGCCCTTGGCAACGTAACTGTGGTCATCGAAGGAACCTTTACTGTAGCGAGGACTGTTGGTCTGCAACTCCTGAGGAAGGAAACTGGTTTAAATCGGTTGGTTTACAGACCAGAAACATTCAGAGAACAGACAGGATTGTATGAAGGTCAGGGAAAGTCTGTATCATAAGAGTCAGAGGTGCATCATCGTAGTTTAAATGAGTCCCAGCTGAGTTACTGCGGTAACCAGCACTGGGGAACTGTCTTAATCTGTAGTTACCACGGTAACTACAGATTGTTAACATATCCACATTTGTTATAGATATGAGATTCTTTAAGTGTTAATCATCTTCTTCTTGTAGCCACTTTTCAGATCTAATTCAAGTTTATCAGGTCTCATGAGGTCAGACCGGACCTGGAAGGGGTTATACCGATGGATGGATGGATGGATGGGTGGGTGTGGATGGGTGGATGGATGGATGGATGTGGGTGGTTGGGTGGATGGATGGGTGGGTGGGTGGTTGTGTGGATGGATGGATGGATGGATGGATGGATGGATGGATGGATGGATGGATGGGTGGATGATAGATGGACGGGTGGGTGGATGGGTGGATGGATAGATGGTGGGTGGATGGATGGATGGGTGGATGATAGATGGATGGGTGGATGATAGATAGACGGGTGGGTGGATGGGTGGGTGGATGGATGGATGGGTGGATGATAGATGGATGGGTGGATGGGTGGATAGATGGGTGGATGGGTGGATGGATAGATGGGTGGATGATAGATGGATGGGTGGGTGGATGGGTGGATGATAGATGGATGGATGGGTGGATGGATAGATGGGTGGATGATAGATGGATGGGTGGGTGGATGGGTGGATGGATAGATGGGTGGATGATAGATGGATGGGTTGGTGGGTGGGTGGGCGGGTGGATGGATGGATGGATGGGTGAATGGGTGGATGGATGGATGGGTGGTTGGTTGGGTGGATAATAGATGGATGGGTGGGTGGATGGATGGATGATAGATGGATGGGTGGTTGGGTGGGTGGATGGATGGATGGATGGATGGGTGGGTGGTTGGGGGGATGGATGGATGGATGGATGGATGGGTGGTTGGTGGGGTGGATGATAGATGGGTGGGTGGATGGATGGATGGGTGGGTGGGTGGATGGATGGATGGGTGGTTGGTTGGGTGGATAATAGATGGATGGGTGGGTGGATGGATGGATGATAGATGGATGGGTGGTTGGGTGGGTGGATGGATGGGTGGTAGGTTGGGGGGATGGATGGATGGATGGGTGGTTGGTGGGGTGGATGATAGATGGATGGGTGGGTGGATGGGTGGATGATAGATGGATGGGTGGGTGGATGGGTGGATGGATGGATGGGTGGATGATAGATGGATGGGTGGATGGGTGGGTGGATGGATGGGTGGATGATAGATGGATGGGTTGGTGGGTGGGTGGGTGGTTGGGTGGATGGATGGATGGATGGGTGAATGGGTGGATGGATGGATGGGTGGTTGGTTGGGTGGATAATAGATGGATGGGTGGGTGGATGGATGGATGGATGGATGGATGGGTGGGTGGTTGGGGGGATGGATGGATGGATGGATGGATGGGTGGTTGGTGGGGTGGATGATAGATGGGTGGGTGGGTGGGTGGTTGGGGGGATGGATGGATGGATGGATGGGTGAGTGGGTGGATGGATGGATGGGTGGTTGGTGGGGTGGATGATAGATGGGTGGGTGGATGGATGGGTGGGTGGGTGGGTGGGTGGATGGATAAGTAGAAATAAATGAATGAAAGGTAGAATCCAGAAAGGAAATGTGACCTGAAGGAAACAGTCCTGATGGAAATGCTTTTTCCTGCTCAGAGATGAAGCTCCATGTTCAGATTGATGCAGCGTGACCATCGTTTTCTCAAAGTCTGCTCACCTGGTCGAAGTAGACTCTGATAGAGCCCACGTTTGTAGCCCCGACTGCTGTTAACGAGAAGAAACCGTGTTTCCATTGGCCGGTGAGCGCCACTCGCTCATTGAGGCAGAAGAGCTCTTTGACCCAGCGAGCCACGCCCGGGTTCACGGACATCAATGAGCCTAGAGACGACCGGAACGACAGTCCAGGAAGGCAAGGCGGTTTATTTCTACAACACATTTCATGTACAGGACGATTCAAAGTGCTTTACATAAAACAAAGACATTACAGATATTAAGAAATAGTAAAAGACAGCAGCCCATAGCAAGAATCACAATAACATAATAAATTACATTAAAAGGGTTAAAAGCAAGAAGAGTTAAAAAGTTAATGTGCAGATTTCATGCATAGACATGAGAAAAAAAATGTTTTTAACCTGGATTTAAAAATGTCTACATTTGGTGAAAGTTTAATCTCCACTGGCAGTTTGTTACACTTGTTTGCAGCATAACAGCTAAATGCTGTTTCTCCATGTTTAGGAAGACAACGCCAAGCAAACGGGAGCATGTCCAACACACTCACCGGGGAAGTGACGGCGAAGCTCCACCCTCCAGTCAGTGGGTGAATGGAAACAGTGATAGTCACCTGGAGCCAGGTATACCACCACGTGGAAGAGGTCGCTCTCAGGAGACGACAGGAGGTGGTCCTGAAAGGAGGATGACGAGTCTGAGGAAGGAGAGACATGACATGATCATAAAACTCACAAGACAGATTATTCCAGTCATCACGTAGACGGCATAATCCGACTACAACAAATCAGATAAGACAGATTTTTATTAATCCCACGACGGGGAAATGTGTTACTGCAGCTCAACTACAGAAAAGCAAAGAAGAGCAGATCAACAAAATATAAAATACAAACATTAAATACAAATACAACTAAATTAAAACTACGTACCACTTTAACTGGTGTACAAGCGATTAGGTCATATCTGTATGGACACACACACATATCTACACATACACATACTAAATATTCATACACGTGTATACATGTGCACATATAGAAATATCTACACACATACGAGGTGGATGTGTGTGTGTGTTAAGTGGTGACAGTGCAGGTACAGAGTGACTCGTGACTTCATGATGTGTTACAGAGTCGAACTGCTGGCGGGATGAAGGTTTAAGGAAGCGCTCCTTCCTGCAGCCAGGATGCTGCAGTCTCTGCCTGAAGGAGCCGCTCAGCCTGCCCACGGTCTCATGCAGAGGGTGATGGGGTTGTCCATGGTAACACCCTCCTCTCGTCCACCACGGGCTCCCCAGCACAGAACCTGATCTCCGGCCCAGTTTGTCAGAGTAACACAAGCAGAAACCAGCCACGTGTATCTCGTTTATTTAAGGTTTTCACGATAAAAAAAACTGCATCTTCCACCTTTTCAGCATCTTCCAGTAAAATCTGGAGGAATAAATTGGAATTAATTGTAAGGTGCAGATTGTCCCTCCAGAAGCTAAAGTTCTAATAATGAGAGATAAGGAGGGGCTGGACTGGCTCACTGTGACCAGGTTTTCTTTCTAATCAAGTCCAACAGACGTAGAAACCTTTGTAATCAACTAGAAGACACTTTAGGTGGCGCTGCCTGAGAATAACTCCTTCAGTCATGTAAAGAAGTGTTTTTATTATCAGGAAGGATCAGACAGAATCGTGGATGTAGATCAAACATTGACGGCAGCGTCTCTATGCCAACCTTAACTAGATTAAAACTTTCTGAATCACTTTAAGGCCCCATTTAGGATTAAAGCCATAATAAAAACATGGATCAATGATGAAAAAGAGGCAAACTTGATATGAGATGTACATGCCGGAGGGGGCGGCAAACATGGCGTCAGCTGTGCGTGAGGTGATGGGAAGTTTCACAGCTGAAGTAATCACATCATGCTGATCACATCTGGGAAAATGTGTGGATGTACACAACAAGGATATCTTCTTTTGTGGAGACTTTAATGTAGACCTCATGAAGTCAAAGCCACATAAACCGACCGATGAATACAGTGTTTAAACCTGTTTACCCAAAACCACAAGAATAACACGCGCAACGTCTTTACAAATGTAGACCAACACCGTCTGGAAAACGGCTTGAATAATATCAGAGACCACTTACCTGTGTTTGTTTCTCCCAACTAGGGATGTATCCCGAGTACCGGTATTATTTGGGACTGGTACCGATACTGTTATCGGTACTTTTTGAACGTCTACCTAGCCGTCGCGTAATATGACACCGTTGCGACACTACTGCTGTCGATAGGCGACGCAGCGGCCGCATACCTGACGTGGTAGATCATGTCCGAGTTAAGGCTGAAGCGTGTGTGGGCATACATACAAAGATTCGTCAAGATGCAACATTTCTCTAAGACAAGTTTCATCCAAGAGAAGTAACACCAGCAACATTATGAAGCTTTGCAACGCACTCATAAAATCAAACTGAAGGAACGCAGCGTCTTTTACGCGACAAAAGTTAGCCTGCCAAATGCCAGCGAGTGCAGCGCTGAGCCAGCAGCATCCGGTTTCTGGTCTACTTCAACATCGCCAGGTCACGGTAAGAGTATTATTTGTTGTCATCAACTCATTTTAGACCCGCTGATACGTGTTAAATCCATCCTGTGGGCCATATGAACCAAGCAGCAGCCACCAACACAAGTCTAGGATGCAAGGTGCAGACAATGACATTCACCCCCGCAAGACGTCAAATAAAGATGACGCCAGAGGAAAAAGAAGAATGCCACAGGGCCGTTGCAAAGTTTACTGTGAAGGCTCTCCAGCCCTTCGCTATGGTCCAATCCAAGTGGTTTAGGTAAATAGGCAGTCAATTTTACGTCAGTCTGTTAGCAGTCCTGTTAATCAGGTGTAAGCTAATTTTGTATTGTTTTTCCATGATTATTGTTAGGGAGATGACCAGAGCCCTTAACCCAGGTTACACCCCCCCTTCCAGAGAAGTGTTGTCAGGCACCCTTCTACCAGCTTGGTATGAAGTTGAAAAGAAAAACGTAATAGCTGAGCTTGCTAAGGTGTCAAAAGTGGCCATAACCAGCGATGGGCGGACAAGTATCACACAGGATCACTATGTCACCGTCACACTCCTTCTATGTGAATGAAGGCCAGTTAAAGCAGAAAGTTCTCTCAACCCAGGCAGTATGTGAGTCACAGAGCGCTCCAGTTGTGGCTCAAGAGAAAGGAGAAGAGCTTGTAGAGTTTGGTGTTAGAGTAAAAGTTGTAGCCATGACAGTTGATAATGCAGCTAATATGGAAGTGGCTGCACGTGAGCTCCCAATCAGAAAGCTGGGAGGCTTTGCACACACTCTCAACCTCAGAGCACAAAAGGTCTACGCCATGCAAAGTGTGTGAAAGGGGTCAGCAAGGATCCGGGACTGTGTTGTGTGCATCAAGTGATCTTCCATTTTGAAGAACCTGGTTGTGGAGAAGCAGAGACTTCTGGGTAAGAAAATAGGCCTCATTGTTTCAATATTATCACTCAGACAGGAGCCACAGCAGGACTACATATCCAAACTGATTTCAGTGGGTCTTTCCATATGTTTCAGGCATGAATGTCCTACTGTTGTCCTGGATGTGAGGACCTGCTGGAACTCGCTGTATCTCATGGTTGAAAGATTTATTGAGCCATCCAAGCTGCCCTCCTGGACCCACGAGGTGATGGAGAGAGAGGTCATCTAGTATGCTGTTTGATTGAAATTCAAAATGACACTGGACTAGTATTTTAAATGATTTAAGTATTTTAATAAATAACTAGTATTAGATGTAGATTAAGTAAGAATAATGATTACTGAGTGATTTTAAAAAGTGAGTTCCTATCAATGCTGGTTGCATTTCTCAGTGGAAAGGAGCTCTGGGCTTATCTGAATTATTGTCGGTTATCTCTACTGATTTTAACCATTTCATCTTAACTGGGGATTTTAACATTCACATAGATAACATGATGGATGGTAATGTCAAGGAATTTTCTTCCATATTGGACATGTTTGGTTTGTCGCAGCATGTAAAAGAACCGACCCACATTCGAGGTCACATTCTGGACCTGGTTATTTCAAAAGGTGTGGAAATTTTTTCTGTAGCTGTCACTGACTCGACCTTGTCTGACCATTTTTGTATTTTGTTTGATTTACTGATCACTCAGAATGTTCAACCAACCTGCTTCTCCATTAGAAAGAGGTACATTAATGAAAGAACAAGTGCTAAGTTTGTGGAGGCCATAGCTATGTTACCAACAACCAGTGCAGAGTCAGTTGATGGACTCCTGGATCATTTCAATCTGAAAATCTTGAATGTAATGGATGCTGTTGCACCAATAAGAATCAAGAGCAACTTGAGCAAACAGAAAACACCATGGAGAAACACCACTGTGGTTACCAGCCTAAAAAGAGAAAGCAGAAAAACTGAGCGGAAATGGCGGAAAAATAAACTTCAAATTCACTATGAGCTGTACAAACAAAGCCTGCGTAACTATAACAATGAGCTGTGCAAGGCCAGAGAGCTGCATTTATCTGAAATGATTAACAGGAATGTCAACAATTCTCGCACTCTGTTTGCTATGATTGAAAAACTTACTAATCCTCCTAAACAGATAAGCCCAGAGCTCCTTTACACTGAGAAATAAAACCAATTTGCAAACTTTTTTAGCCAAAAAATTAAAACAATTAGGCAAAATATTAATTCCACACAGTCAAACAAGAAAATTAGTCTGTGCCTAAAACCTGGAAACAATTCTGCTGTCATGATGCAATTTAAAATGGTGAATTTAAAAGTCCTACAAGAAACAGCCAAAAAATTAAAACAATTAGGCAAAATATTAATTCCACACAGTCAAACAAGAAAATTAGTCTGTGCCTAAAACCTGGAAACAATTCTGCTGTCATGACGCAATTTAAAATGGTGAATTTAAAAGTCCTACAAGAAACAGTTTGGCATTTGAAATCAACAACATGCACTCTGGACATGATACCATCCGACTTTTTAAAAACAGTTTTTACCTCAGTCGAAAGTGGTCTCCTACTGATAGTTAACAGCTCACTGGCATCAGGCATTTTTCCCAAGTCACTAAAGATGGCTGCTATTAAGCCTCCTAAAGAAAAGGACTCAAGACGCCTCTATAATGAACAACTATAGACCGTCTCTAACCTCTCTTTTATTTCCAAGATTATTGAAAAAGTTGTATTTCACCAGCTTCATGACTTTTTAAATGAAAGTGGAAATCTTGATAAATTTCAGTCCGGCTTCCGACCTCATCACAGCACTGAAACAGCTCTGGTCAAAGTGTTAAATGACATTAGGTTGAATACCGATTCTGGTCAAGTATCAGTCCTGGTTCTGTTGGATCTCAGTGCTGCGTTTGATACTGTAGATCACAGAATCCTGTTGCATAGGCTGGAAAACTGGGTTGGACTTTCTGGAGCGGTCCTTAACTGGTTCAGGTCCTATTTAGAAGGCCGGAGTTATTTTGTTACGATCGGCAGCTATGAATCCGAGCGAGTGGCCATGACTTGTGGAGTCTCCCAGGGGTCAGTCCTTGGACCTCTTCTGTTCAACTTGTATATGCTCCCTTTGGGTAAAATATTACAGAACTATAGCATTAGTTATCAAAGTTATGCAGATGATACACAACTTTATGTGTCTCTGTCACTAGATGACTGCAGTCCAATAGACTTAATGTGTCAGTGTCTGGAGCAAATAAACACCTGGATGAGGGAGAATTTTCTACAATTAAATGAAGACAAAACTGAGATTATTCTGTTTGGTAGCAAAGAGAAGAGGGTCAGCATTGGCAAACACCTGGAGACTCGGGCTTTTAAAATCACCAACCAAGTTCGTAACCTGGGAGTGTTGATAGACTCAGATCTGATTTTCAGCAGCCATATCAAAGCTGTCACTAAGAAGCTTTTTACCAGCTCAGAAACATCAACAGAATTAAAAATTTAGTTTCCCAGAAAGACCAAGAGAAACTCATCCATGCATTCATCTCCAGTAGACTGGATTACTGTAATGGTCTTTTAACAGGACTTCCTAAAAAGAGCATTAAACATCTGCAGCTCATCCAGAACGCTGCTGCTAGAGTTTTAACCAGGACTAAGAGATCTAAACACATCACACCAGTTTTGAAATCTTTACACTGGCTTCCAGTCAGTCACAGAATAGATTTTAAAACCCTTCTGCTTGTTTACAAATCCCAGAATGGTTTAGGCCCAGAATACATCTGTGATATGTTCAGAGAATATAAACCTAGCAGAGCTCTTAGATCCAAAGACTCTGGTCAACTAGTCCAGACCAGAGTCCAGACCAGGGTCCAGACCAGAGTCCAGACTAAACATGGAGAAGAAGCATTTAGCTGTTATGCTGCAAACAAATGGAACAAACTGCCAGTGGAGATTAAACTTTCACCAAATGTAGACATTTTTAAATCCAGGTTAAAAACATTTCTTTTCTCATGTGCCTATGCATGAAATCTGCACGGTAACTTTTTTTTAACTTATCTTGCTTTTAATCATTTTAATGTAATTTATTATTTTATTGTGATTATGTGTTGATTATGTGTTGATGCCTTTTACTATTCTAAATATCTGTAATATCTTTGTTTTATGTAAAGCACTTTGAATTGTCCTGTACATGAAATGTGCTATACAAATAAACTGCCTTGCCTTGCCTTGCCTTATCTGTATAGGAGGATTAGCAGCAGACAGCAGACTCCAACATTAGCAACAAAAGCTAAGACTGTAGGCTACCACATTAGCAGCTAGCTCTAGGTCTGAGGGCTCCTACATTAGCAAATAACACCAACACCAAAGGCTTCCACATTAGCAGCTAACGCAAAGACCACGATCTCCCATGGACTAATGTTAAAACTGTGACCTGCCACATCAGCAGCTAATGCTAAAACCACAGCTACCACATCTCAGGCTAATCCTGAAAAGATCCTTGAATGGGTCAGACATACCTTCAAACCTCACTTGAACAGATTTTCTTTTCTTCCAATATCCTGAAACATCTGGGTCTAATTTGAATTTCCAGGTGTATAACCATCTTGGAGAGGGCGTGGTCTTACCTTTAGCCTGCTTTATCTGTGGACCCAGAAAGTTCTCCAGACTGTAGGTGACCCCCTTCACTTGCTCCACCTCAGAGTTTTTCACTCGACCAAAATGAAGGATCTTCCCATCAGCTGGAGAGATCTAAAACACAGATCCAAGCAAGATCAAAGACTGGACCCAGTCCGAGTCAAGTCCAGTAGTTCAAAGTTCTAGTAAATGTGGGTTCTACACCCGTCTCCAAGTAACAGACTCAGTTCTAAACCTGTTTCTATGTTATAGACCCAGGTCTACACCTGCCTGTACATTTTAGACTCAGTTCTACATCTGGTCTAAATTTCAGGGTGTGTGGTAAGGAAGAGATGCTCACCAGGCAGGAGGAGGCACAAACTGGTCGGACTGCAGGTTTGAGGCGTCGACGAAAAAATTCCCCCAAATTTCTGTAATGATGTAGATCCTCCACTGCTGCCTCCTGGTGACAAACAGATGAACACCATTTGATCAGATGACAGACAAAATACTGACCAACAAACACTAGGATGTCGAAAACAACAAAAGAAGACGTTGGAGAAGACATACCTGCATGTTGACCCCGAAAGTCCAGATGTAGAGGGAGTATATGGGCTTTCGGAGCCAGCTGGGCAGATTCACTCCATTCAGACGACCCCAGGCCCGAGACAGAAGGCGAGTTGGGAATGAGCGGTACAGCGCTACCTGCAGCAGCAAACACACTTTACAGATTTTTGTGTCCAGGAGACAAGAGATGAACAAGTCTGTTAGAAAAGACTGATAACTGGCTGTCCCCGCCCGGTCCAGGCTTCGCTGAGGCAGCATAGTCCTGAAGGCAGGAAATACAGCGGCAACAAGGACTTGTGGGCTCGACACGTGGCGGGCGACCAATGACAGCGACTGGTGAAACTCATCACCACCCAGGCGAACCTCAAAACTCTGGATGCGACAAGAGATGCTTTGGTTCAGGTGTGTGTGTTTCTGGTTCTTTGGTTGTTGTTGTGATTCATGTTGTTGTTGTTGTCTTGGCTATTTTTAGGAACTCCTGATGATTGTCTGCTTAGTTTACCTGTAACAGCTGTAGGAAATTCTCTGCTGTGTTGCTGTACAGGTGTAGCAGCTGCTTGTCGACTGTTAGGTTGGGTTGAAGGTTGCTGCTTCTATCAGCTGGATCTTTGTCTCCTTTTTCTGTTCTCTACTTTCCTTTTTTCCTTCTTGTTGATGTCTTCCTTCTTTTTCTGTCCTCTCTGGTCAGGTCCAGCAAGATCACATAGATTCCATGATTCAAAGTAAATAAATAAATCAATTATCAAGAGGAGCCTTTTACCCATAAACTCCCCATGGCAAAGCAAATTCGGCACAACACAGCGACCAGACCATCATTCTGCCGCCACCGTGCTGACAGGACAGGTTAAGAAAGAAAAAAAAAAAAAAAAAAAGAAATTGATTTGAGTTCATCCTATGATACAACCAAGGAAACGGCATGGTGAATATCATCAAGTGATGGAGGACTCAAGGCTGAGTTCAGACTAATTCCTGCTGGCGCCACGCGGCTGCTTTTAACTTACATCTCTATAATCTCTGCGTGAAGTCTGGGAAAGTCAGACACAGCTGGAATGATCTGATCCTTCATGTTGGAAGTGTTTGCAGATGGCGCTGTGTAGCCTGCTCTCATTGGTCAGTCAGTCAAACCCTCGCTGGTTGGTTGTAGCGCCACGCGACAGCAACAAAAGCGGAATGACGATGTGAACGAGCGCAACATTTCACACGGAGGAATGCGGCCTGTCGCTTGGCTGGAGGAGGGTGGCCATTTTCACCTCATTGCATAGTTCCATACAAAATGATGGAGAAGTAGCGATGGCGCCTCCCGTGTGTCCAGCCCATTAATCAGAAAACTATCAAACCAAGAAATATGGTCTCTCCTCGTCCAATCAGAAAACCTTCCACAGCTGTTCTTACCCGATTGGCCAAAGGCCGTAGAGCATTGACAGACAGGATGAAGCCAAGGAAGGCGATTGGCCGGCGGCGCCAAGGGGCGGGACGACAGACGCCATTACTGAACGCACTCAGACGGTGACGGAGAGCCAAACGAGGTACCTGGAGCCTGATCATGAGATTAAACAAGATTTAACGACATTGAGAGTGAGGGGCAGGAACAGAGAGGGAAAAAGAATCAGTGTGACAGGAAACTAAGAATTAAAAATTCTGTTGTAGTCATGTGACCTGACAGGATGAGAAGTAAGCATCTAAAATCTCATAAAAAAGGTGACACTAAAGCACAGGCGTACAAGGGGCGGGGCTTAGACATGGCGAGAGGAGGAATAAGGCGCAGGGAAGCTAACAGGTTAACAACCACAAAAATATACTTCCACAAAGAGCTGTTATTTAATACCTTTGGTTACGCGTATTTATTTACCTTTGTTTACTCGGGTGATTTACTACCTTTGTGTCCTCATATTTACTTGCTTTTGTTTACTCGCTAATTACAACCTTTGTGCATATTTACTCACGTTCGTCTACTCGTGTTTATTTACTCAAGTTTATCTACTCGTGTTTACTCACGTTCGTTTACTTGTGTTTATTTACTCACATTCGTTTATTCGAGTTTATTTACTCACGTTTGTCTACTCGTGTTTACTCACATTCGTTTACTCGTGTTTATTTACTCACGTTCGTCTACTCGTGTTTATTTACTCACGTTTATCTACTCGTGTTTATTTACTCACGTTTATCTACTCGTGTTTACTCACGTTCGTTTACTCGTGTTTATTTACTCACGTTTATCTACTTGTGTTTACTCACGTTCGTTTACTCATGTTTATTTACTCACGTTTATCTACTCGTGTTTATTTACTCACGTTTATCTACTTGTGTTTACTCACGTTCGTTTACTCATGTTTATTTACTCACGTTTATCAAATCGTGTTTACTCACGTTCGTTTACTTGTGTTTTTTTACTCACGTTTGTCTATTTGAGTTAATTTACTCACGTTCGTCTACTCGTGTTTACTCACATTCGTTCACTCGTGTTAATTTACTCACGTTTATCTATTTGAGTTAATTTACTCACGTTCGTCTACTCGTGTTTATTTACTCACGTTCGTCTACTCGTGTTTATTTACTCACGTTCGTCTACTCGTGTTTATTTACTCACGTCTATCTACTCGTGTTTACTCACGCTCGTTTACTCGTGTTTATTTACTCACGTTTATCTACTCGTGTTTACTCACATTCGTTTACTCGTGTTTATTTACTCACATTTATCTATTCGAGTTAATTTACTCACGTTCGTCTACTTGTGTTTATTTACTCACGTTCGTCTACTCGTGTTTATTTACTCACATTCGTTTACTCGAGTTTATTTACTCACGTTTATCTACTCGTGTTTATTTACTCACATTCATTTACTCGTGTTAATTTACTCACGTTCGTTTACTCGTGTTTATTTACTCACGTTTATCTACTCGTGTTTACTCACATTCGTTCACTCGTGTTAATTTACTCACGTTTATCTATTCAAGTTAATTTACTCACGTTCGTCTACTCGTGTTTATTTACTCTCGTTCGTCTACTCGTGTTTATTTTCTCACGTTCGTCTACTTGTGTTTATTTACTCACGTTTATCTACTCGTGTTTATTTACTCACTTTTATCTACTCGTGTTTATTTACTCACATTCATTTACTCGTGTTAATTTACTCACGTTCGTTTACTCGTGTTTATTTACTCACGTTTATCTACTCGTGTTTACTCACATTCGTTCACTCGTGTTAATTTACTCACATTTATCTATTCGAGTTAATTTACTCACGTATATCTACTCGTGTTTATTTACTCACATTCATTTACTCGTGTTAATTTACTCACGTTTATCTACTCGTGTTTACTCACATTCGTTTACTCGAGTTTATTTACTCACGTTTATCTACTCGTGTTTACTCACATTCGTTTACTCGTGTTAATTTACTCACGTTTATCTATTCGAGTTAATTTACTCACGTTCGTCTACTCGTGTTTATTTACTCACATTCGTTTACTCGTGTTAATTTACTCACGTTTGTCTATTTGAGTTAATTTACTCACGTTCGTCTACTCCTGTTTATTTACTCACGTTCATTTAAACGTGTGAATTTAGGCACGTTCATTTACTTGTGTTTATTTACTAATGTTAGTTTACTCGTCTTTGTTTACATCTGTTCATTTACCCGTGTTTTTTTTTTACTCGTGTTTGTTAATAAAAATGGGGAAAATCTTGGTAGAACATGGAAACGCCACACAGAACGGCCCGACCCTGACCAATAAGCTGATCCTTTCTGAGAGGAGGTATTGGTTCTGTTGGTCCAGTCTGAAGGTTCAGGTAACTACAAGATCAGCTGATGTTTCGTCAACCAATCAAATGAGTTTTATCTGTTACATGCTAACTAACTGGGTTAGCAGGTTAGTAGAGGATCAGCTGGAAGAGGGCAACCTACGCTACAGTTAAAATAGCTGACCTGCTAAGGCAGCGTTTGCTATGGCAACCACACACACACACACACACACACACACACACACACACACACACACACACACACACACACTAATCTTCTTCAACATGTACACCCCACTAATATAATCTAACCTAATACCAATACTCTCTCTCTCAACTTTAAGTCTGATCCAAAGACTCTTGCCCCAAAACCTGCTGACTCTCTCTCTCTCTGCTAATGTCACTCGACCCAGACCTGTGAACTCTCTCTCACCAGAACCAGAACCTGAACTAGGAGCCTGGATCAGAGTCAGGCCTTTACTCGTGTGCTAATCCAAACAACAAGCGGCGTCTCCTTGGAAACAGGTTCTGTTCAGTTTCCTGGTTGATCTAGATCCCAGCAGGACTAGAAGGTGATCCGGTTTTTAAAATGAAAACCTTGATAAACGTCTTTCCTCCCACCTGAATCTCACAGCTATTCTTGACAATTGCCCTCTTCTTCCTCCATCTCTCTCTCCGTCAGCTGCTCGCTGCCGCCGCCTCACCTGCCGCAGCAGGCCGCGCCCCCGACGCTCGCTGCCGCCATCGCTGCGGCGCTGACAGAAGAACCTCACCATGAGGTGGACGACGGCGGAAACGCCGACATCAAGATGAAGAGGGTGGGGGGTAATGGGGAATAACAGCGTGCTCGGTCAGGGCAGAGAAGAAGACGAGGAGGAGGAGGTGGTGACAGATGGAGCAACGTTAATGCAGAGAAGCCCCGCCCCCTCCACCTCCCACACTGCAACTATTACCGGATCAAAGTCTGAGTTGGTCACCTACTGATCAGCACTGATAATCATCCATCTCACACTGATTAATTAAGTTAATAACTCCCAGGTTTGACTCGGTTTGGTCCAATCAGAGCCTTCCTCTCTCCTTCCTGGTTACTGAGAGGCCAATCAGGAAGTAGCTCAGCAGTGGGGAGTGGGGGCGGGGTCTCTGTGATGTCACTGACTCAGCACAAGAGGATTGGCTGACTGACAAAATGATTAGAAACGATCAATAAAAAGGTCAATATGTCAACTAATGAACTAAAATAAACAAACATAATTATTGATTAACTGTCTTAACTATTTATTTACAGGTTTGTTTTTCTCTAATGAATTTCTGCATCATTTTGAAAATAAGGGGGATGCCGTTTTAGAACGTGTCATAGTAGTAGTGAACCAGGTCCTTCATGTTGGTCGGAACCAAAGACGGACTCAGATGTTTGGGTTCTATTTTTATTTATTATTATTTATATTGTTTATTTACAACAAACAGAGTTTAGGTTAGTTGCGCAATTAGCTTCCCCCACTGATTGGTTGTTCATCATTCTCAGGTTTTAAGACCAGGTCCGGGATCCAGTTCTGAACCCAGTACAGAAACGGGTGTAGACCGGGTTCTGGACCCTGTATGCACTCAAACAACGCTCTAAACTAAAAATGTAGTTCAACAGTCTTTCCACACAGCACAGAAAATCTTATTCAGAAATCCTGGGACACCAGAAAACTGATGAAAAGCTTATTTGTGAAACTAATGATGAAAACGGTGTCAAACATGTTGACCAACTCCTGCTTTTATCACTACTAGTCCCGTTTAGATGCAGCAGAGACACCTGAAGACGAATCAGTCCTGCCATGACCTGGACACACCTAGAATACCTAGAATTGACCTACAAAAAACCAAAAATAGATATAGAATAGAACCAGAATAGACCCAGATAGACTTCATATAGACCTTGAATAGTCCAGAATAGACGTAGATAGACCCAGTATAGACCTAAAAGAGACCTAGAATAGACAAGACATAGATCTATAATAGAACCAGAATAGACCTATATAGATCTAGAATAGATCCACAAAGATCTAAAATAAACCCAAATAGATCTGGAACAGAACCAGAATAGACCAGAAATAGACCTAGAATAGACCCAAAACAAATCTAGAAGAGACCTAGAGTAGACCCAAAATAAACCCAAAATAGATCTACAATAGAACGAGAATAGATCTAGACAGACCTAGAATACACCCAGAATAAACCCAGAATACACCTAGATCTGGAATAGTCCCAGAACAGACCGGAATAGACCCAGAATACACCTAGATCTAGAATAGTCCCAGAACAGACCGGAATAGACCCAGATACGCCTAGATCTAGAATAGTCCCAGAACAGACTGGAATAGACCCAGAATACGCCTAGACCTGGAATAGTCCCAGGACAGACCGGAATAGACCCTGAATACGCCTAGTTCTGGAATTGTCCCAGGACAGACCAGAATAGACCCTGAATACACCTAGATCTAGAATAGTCCCAGAACAGACCGGAATAGACCCAGAATACGCCTAGATCTAGAATATTCCCAGAACAGACCGGAATAGACCCAGAATACGCCTAGACCTGGAATAGTCCCAGGACATACCAGAATAGACCCTGAAAACGCCTAGATCTAGAATAGTCCCAGAACAGACCGGAATAGACCCAGAATACGCCTAGATCTAGAATATTCCCAGAACAGACCGGAATAGACCCAGAATACTCCTAGACCTGGAATAGTCCCAGGACAGACCGGAATTGACCCAGAATACACCTAGATCTAGAATAGTCCCAGGACAGACCAGAATTGACCCAGAATACACCTAGATCTAGAATAGTCCCAGAACAGACCGGAATAGATCCAGAATACGCCTAGACCTGGAATAGTCCCAGGACAGACCGGAATTGACCCAGAATACACCTAGATCTGGAATAGTCCCAGGACAGACCAGAATTGACCCAGAATACACCTAGATCTAGAATAGTCCAGAACAGACCGGAATAGACCCAGAATACGCCTAGACCTGGAATAGTCCCAGGACAGACCGGAATTGACTCATAATACACCTAGATCTAGAATAGTCCCAGAACAGACCTAGATAGACCCAGAATAGATCTAGAATAGATCCAGAATAAACCTAAAACAGACCCACAATAAACCTAGATAGATCAGGAATAGATCTAGAATGGAGGACATCTGGAGTATGGACGTCAGCCAGGTGTTCTTTAAGACATTTTCAGTTGTACCGCCCCTCTTCCCCTCGAAAAAGGTGGAGTTCATACCTGGGTGGACGTGGCCAATCGAAGTGGAGCCTCATCATCTGATTGGTCCTTTTTCCAGTAGTGCTGGTAACCAAGGTAACCACCTCCTGTCACCAACAGGAAGGGGAGGGGGCGGGGGCGGGACAATAGGCCACGACCTTAGAGAGCAGAGAGAGCTGATTGGTCGAGAGGCTTGATGACAACAGCAGAGCTTCAGAGGGAGTGCAAGGACTCACCGGTGGTCAGGCTGCGCTGCTGGCGGCAGCTTCGCAATAAAACTCTGAAACACAAACAGTTGATTATGAATCAATCACAGTGATTCAACTTCTCATCACATGACCCTAAACTGAACTCTGACCCGGAATCAGACTTGTTTTCAGCACCCAGTGTCACCATGGCAACTGATGCTGGAAATATCATCTGTTCTTCTGTGTGTGATTGTTAGACTGATGATGAGGAAGTAATAACAGAAATCTGATGGGAAGAAACATTTCAGAACCAAAAAATTTTCTTTCATCATTCAGAGTTCCAAAAACCATAGAAGAAGAACCAGACGGTTCTTTAACCAAACCTAGATAACAAATTAAGACGACCAGGATGACAGTCGGGCTAAAGGCTCGACACGCAGGAGGCGACCAATGACAGCGACGGGCGAAACTCATCGCCATCCAGGTGAAACGCAGCACACAGGAGGCGACAAACAGGAGCATCGCGCTCTCAAGTCGCTTGTCTCCAAGAAATGTGATTGGTTATGATATTGGAGGGAATACTGACATTTTCCAAGCCGTCGGAGACACACGAGGCCTGAAGGATGAAGAGTCAGAAGATTTACCAGCTGACAGAAATCTGCTGCTGAGTCTCCTGAATCAAAGAGAAAGACACGCTGGCTTCATCCCGTGTTACAAACTAGGAAACAGCATGGTGAGCATCATCATCATGTGATGGCGGCCCTCAAGACTGATCCAGATAAATCCAGGACCGGGGGGGCAAGGTGTTCCCTCACCTGCGCCGCTTTAGAGTTGATTCTGGTTTATAAACAAACAGGTGGAGGACGTGCGTGCGCACGCTTTGCCGCAGACGGCGCCTGTAGGTTGCTTTGCTTCGCTCAGGTTGATAAACGAGGTCCTGGTCTGGAACCAGGACAGAAACGTCCTTCATGGCTCTCAGAGACCAGGCCTCATTCCTCCACCCGTCCCTAAACTCCTCTCAGCATCCACCACCAGCCTGGACAGGATCTTCTCAGAGTGGGTGGGGCATTTTCCAAGAGATCTGATTGGTCAGGAGGTGGAACTTTTATACTCCCTGGTCTCTGATCCAGAACAGAACCTGCTGTGGAGCAGGTTCACCGTTACCATGGTGACTGACCCGGTAAGAAGTGAACCACCTTTGTTGGATGAAACCCTGAAGTTACCAGGATAAGAGAAAATCCAGCTTCCTGGTTCAGCCCCCAGGTGTAGCATCTCTGATGATGATGATGACGATGATGATGATGATGAAGATGATGATGAAGAGGGCTTTCAGCAGCTGTTAGACCTCAGTTTGTTTCCGTGTGTTCGAGCTGCTGCTGATCAGCAGGAACTGTTTGTTGATCAGTAAATAAAATGTGTAAGTTTGTTCAGTGATGCGTTCACTGTCTGTCAGCGCAGTAATCAATGCGCATTATGGATCAATAATCACGTTGCTTTCAGCTGCCGCCAGCTGGATGACGTCACCGAGCTGGTGAGGAAAACAGAGACCACGTGACCTGTTCCAGCTGTCTTTAAACCTCACGGTTCTACCCAGAATGCATTTCTTCCCCTTAAATAAATTTCGAAGGAACTACTCCAACAACAACGTGACGCCACCGTTGGATGACATCAGCAACAGCTGATAAACAGACCCACGCAGGTGAACCTGAACTCGCGCGGTCAGCACGCGCTGATGGACAGAGCTCAAACATCACACCTACGACACACCTCGCGTGCAGCTACTGGAGAGAAGAAGGTGAAGACGTACCTGCCGGCAGCGCGCGGAGCTCCGACCATCAACCTTCCACAGGGTGCCGCCATCTTTGTAGCGGAAGTGGCGTGGAAGTCACGTGTCACTACCCTACCCCGTTTTTTTTTTTTAAAAAGAACAACTTTATTTCAAAGTTTGTCGAATACAATCAGAACAGAATAATTTTCAACTCGCTGGCAGACAAATAGAAAAAAAACAGATAAAAATACGAGAGAGAAGGATTTAAAAAGAAAAGTTATCTAACGTCACAGCATCTTTCTCCTGTTTTCATGTCATTTAGAGAACAGAAACACTGGTAAAAATAAATCTCTCTCTCTCTCTCTCTCTCTCTCTCTCTGTGTGTGTGTGTGTGTGTGTGTGTGTGTGTGTGTGTGTGTGTGTGTGTGTGTGTGTGAAGAGCCAAGCAGTTGGGAATGGATCTCATAAATCTGTCCTACTGTATGAAAACTTTATAAGTATTTCTATGACAGTTATTTTAACTATAAAACCAAATAAAACATTTTCTCTTTTTAGAACAGGATCAGGCAGAAATTTAAATAACCAATGAAATAAATCTTCCCTAAAGACACTGGTGAAGATACGGTCATAGAACATGTGCTCTGTGGTTTTATTATGACTGAAACAGAATATTTAATTATTACAGTCCAAACCAAAACGGCTAGAAAGAAAATCAGATGAAGGATAAATTCCACTGAGGATCTTAAAATGAATTTCCTTGGAGCAACGGGAGCATTAAAGAAAAAGGATCTCAGATATTTTATCTGTTTTTGGGGAAAACTTAGAGTGAATTAGGAGATGTGGAGAATGGAAACAGTTAAATATTTGTCTAATAGTGAGGTTATTAACTTTAAATTCAAACACGTTCTGCACCAAAAGCGAAGGAAGATTTGGAGTAGCTCCAACTTTGTACAGTTGAGAGGTC